>NC_083584.1:69606552-69766552 GCF_027579695.1 Neoarius graeffei
TCCGCGTGCAGGATTTCTCACTCATTTGGCGTCCTGTTTTTGCGCTCTTGCAAAAAAAATATATATAACATAAAAAAAAAACAGTGAAAGCGCGCGGACGTCAGAAGGAAGAGAGTGGGGAAGAATAAAGAATAAAGAAGAAGAGGAAGAAGATCCGAGCCGCGCGCGACGCCAACCAACCAATGCTGCGGCCGCCGCCTGGGCGCTCGAGCACGCACGCGCTGTCCCGCTGCCGAGGTGCTGAAACGCAAGCGTCGAGTCTTCCCCGCGTGACGTAGTGGTGAGTCTGGAAAAAAAAAAAAAGGAAAAAATCGAAAAACAACAGGACACAAGACAGAGAGGAGCGGTTGCATGGGCCATGTGTGAGAAAGCAAAGCAGGAAAGTTTTTATAGATATCCGCTGAATTAGATAAAGAAAACGCGGAAACAAGCAGCGCGCGCTTAAAGAGGGGCACACGGAAACGTGGGGTTTCTCACCGCCCCACACACATCAGAGAGAGAGAGAGAGAGAGTTGATGCACTGCAGGTCAGTTTGAAAGCATGGGCTGCGTCGCCTCCAAGACCCCCGTAGGTAAGAGCCGCACTTCCGCTCTGCCTGCTCCGAGCACCTTGCGTCTCCGTTCAACGCACGTGAAATAACTCCTGAGCTTTATCTATCCCAGCTCGAGCGTGCAGCTTTGTGCACGCGTGGATTCTGCAGGCTTTTGATGGGGGCGCGCGTACGTGTGTGTGTGTGTGTGTGCGTGTGCATGATGGACGGTAGATGGTCCGCAGCTTGTGTACGCGCGCGCGCGCGTGTGTATGCGTGTGAGACTGCTGAAGAGAAACGGGAATAATGCGGACTGTATGCTGCTGATGCTGCGCGCGCGACCCTGCAGAACCTGATAATACACGCATGAAGGGGGGAGCATGGTGAAGATGCAGAGGCGCGCGAGAACCTGTTTCGCCGTTGCTAAAGGATGATATTGTGCATGCAGAGCGAATAATATAATATAATGCGTCAACAAAAGTATTGGCGCCCCTCACAACCATGAACATACACATAAGCAATACATGGGGTGATATTTTGATCTTAAACCTTATCATCCATGACCTGACTATGAAATTATAGCTTTGTATTAAATGTTTTTCAAACAAAGTGTTCGAAAATAATGGCACCCCAGTACAATAAATATTTGGTTACACTCTAAAAAATAAAGGTGCTTCAGTGGTTCTTCAAATCTCTGGATGGTTCCATGAAACTCTGTGATGAACCATTACATTATACGAAAGGTTCTTCACATTGGAAATGGTTCTTCAGATCCTGGCATTCTCTTACTATTTGCTGGTCAATGCACATAGGCTATGTTTACACAAATCTGTCTTCACTGCTCAAACAAATGGTTTAAATGGTTCTTTAAAGAACTGTTGCATGAACGGTTCTTTGAAGCCCTGAAAAAGGTTCTTCTATGGCATCACCCTGAAGAACCGGTACTGGCCCCATTATTTTTTAGAGTGTAGTCAGTTCCTGTCATGTCTAACAAGGTTTGGAGACACTTGTAGAGTGGAAGTGAATTATTCACAGTACAGTATGATAACCTCATCTCAAAACATCACAGTATTAATTAACCCCCCCCCCCCCCCCCCCCCACACACACACACACACACACACATGCTGGGGTATATAACATAAAACAAAAAGATCAAATAACATCTTTGTTCTGTTTTTTTTTCTTTGAGAATAGTTTTCTGAATATGTGCGTGTTCAGTGAGTTAGTTGGAGGATGTGTGGGTGTTCTAAGGTTGGTTCGATAAGGGTTGTTTTACAATCAGGGTACAAAGTTTGTGTCACTGGGCATATAAATTCAAATTGATTCAAACTGGTTCTTGTACCAGTTTTTAAGTGAAGGACAAGTTAAAGAACAGATTTCAGGTAATTTTTTGACACGTGTATGGTAGTTTTGTGTAGCTTTAAGCAGGGCTGGGAGAAACAAATGAAGTGATTCTCGGAGAGGACATTTTTTTTTGACAATTCAGAATCCACTACTTCCATAGTGCTTTTAAATATAAGGCTGTAAGCTTTGTGTTAGTTGTCTCTAATATTTATGTCCCAATATCTTGACCACATTTTAGGATGAAAATAATCATTTTAGATATATGTTATTTTATATTGAAAAATTAGCTGTCTCGGAGAGGACATTTTTTTTGACACAATTACATACTAATTTGATCAAAATAGTCTGAAAACTTACTGGCATTCAACATTAAAACTTAACTATCTTTCCAATGATATGGAACCAAATATTTGTTTTATGGTATAAAGAATGATTTAAGTGCAAACCTTTTGGAGCTACCTGTGGTCAAAAAAGCACTTTTTTCTAAATGACACGAGTAATTTTGTGAAATATGACATATATTGCCATACATTCACCAAAAATAACGCTATCACCAATTTTTTTTTTGCATGGTAAATAGAGCTATCACAGGGCTACAATAAACAACCAAGTTTATTTAGTCAAGCCTTTTGATATTGAAGATAATAAGTGTTAAATGTGATTTTTAGCTTGCGTACCCTGATTGTAAAACAACCCATAAGGTATCTGGCATGCTAGAATGGTAACAGTACTGGTTCAATACCAATGCAATAAATGAATGAATGAACAAACTGATGAAATTAGTTGATGAAACATTAAAAGCTGTATTGTTGAAATAATACATTAAATGAGTGAAAACAGTGATTTCTGCTTGTGTGTGTATGTGGGAGACAAGTGTAGAAAGAATGATTTATAAATAGCTAATTTTACAAACATCTGACTGAGGTTATTTCTATAGCTTCTTTATTCTTTCATTCATGAATTCATTCAGGAGTAGACTGCTAAGTAGGCTAAGGCTACATCAACACTGTTACATTTTAGTTTTGAAACAGCATTTTAAAAGGAAAATGATCTCCATCCATACTAACATGCCTGAAAACACATATCACATGACCATTCATGTACACTGGGCATATACATGCTGCCATAAACAGGGGATGCCATTCATTTTCTTCCAGGAAAGGGTCACGTGATAGGAGCGTAAAGCATCAGGGAAGGATACATCATGACTGATAAGACCCAATGTGGACGTGAACATGGGGGTCTGCAGCATCATTTCCAAACGTCTCCATTTTCACCCGTCTACACTAAAACACTACCCTGGAGTTTTCAAACTAAAACAGGGCCAGCACCATTTCCAAAAGTCTCCATTTCTGGGGCTCAAAAACTCTGGAGGAGCATGGACACCGGGCATAAACATAGCAAAAGTGATGCACTTTAAAACTAAAATGTATTAATGTGAATGTAGCCTAAGAAAGACAAACAGCAGTCTTAGTGCTATCATTACGGCGGTTAGCTGCCAGTTGGCCCCGTGTAACATTAGATTGGCTAAACTTACAGTACAAGCAGGCGAGTCTGTTAGCTAGATTCAGGACGGGAAATATTGTGAATAAGCTAACCATGGACAATGTTCGGTACCTGTAATTTAGACAACTTATTTTCAGTTTATTTCTGTGATCATCATGTGCCCCTTCTGTTCCTGGAATTCTTTGTACAAATTGGGATGTATGTGTGTCAGATGTTTCATCAGGTTAGATGTATTGTCTCCTTTTGCCACACATAACTTGAGGCACCATTTGTACACAGGTGTAGAAGGAGACTGCACCTCTCCACTATCACTTGTCCTAAAAGCAAAATATTGCCATATCTCACTCAGAGAGCCTTGTTTCTCAAGTTTCAGTAATCTCATGTCACGAGTTCATTCAGCAGTTGCTGAATGCACAACATCTCCCCAAACTTAGATAGATAACTGGAAGAGGTGTCACGGGTCAGAGGGAGAGCTCTTCACTGTTAGTGTTAGACGTATGCTGGCTTAAAGAGCAGGCAAAAGAGCAAACTCTTAAAAGCACATTTCAAAGTAGGGTGCAAAAAGCAGTGCAATGCAGGAATGTTAATTACTGAAATTTGTGAAATGATTATACTGTACCCAATTCAAATGTCAAATTTACTGATAACAGTAAATTACCGGTAACTGGAGCAACCCTAGTGTGTTCAGTAGTTGGACAATGTGTGTGTGTGTGTGTGTGTGTGTGTGTGTGTGTGTGTGTGTGTGTGTGTGTGTTCAGTAATGTCTTTGGAGTATGAGTATGTGTTCTGTAATGGAGTTGGAGAACATTTGTGTGTGTGTGTGTTCAGTATTAAACTTCAAGTTTAGGCCACTCCCACTGGGAGTTTAAACCCCAGTACAGATACAGATATTTGGAGCAGTAAATAGATACAAGTACAGTTACAGGTACAGATACAGAAGATACAGGGGCAAGTACAGGTACATATACAGATATAGACACTGATATAGATACAGGTGCAGGTACAGATGATACAGGTGTATACACAGGTATAGGTGCAGGTGCAGGTCCAGGCAGGTATACAAATATATAAATATATATACAGGTGCAGGTACAGTGATAGTGTGAGTTAATTAGTGTGAATTACCTCATTGCAGCTCAATTCATCCTCATCCTAATTCCCCACAGGCAATGCCAGAGAAGAGCCCCGCTGTAAATATAAAAGTCAAACGCTGCTTAGAGCCAAGACACGTGCGCACGCACACACACACGAACAATTACAAAATGTTAAGTTTAGGTGAGGTCATTTCATCCGTCACAGTCTTCCAGATGGCCTGAGCTGCTGGTGGCCTCAAACCTTTCCGCCTGTTGCTCAGTGTGACGTGGTGAATGTTTCTCACAGCAGATGGACGCGATACAGACAAACGGGGACTAGATGAAAAATTCTCGGTGTTGCATTAACACCTACAGTGTTCAGTTCGATCATACTGCGTCTGTGTGTGACTTATATGAGCGCTGTAGATGTGTATTCAGAATGTTATTTCAATACAGTAACACCTGAACTGCTTGTGCATTAGGTGTTATTTTATTGGACACCATAGCCATTTCTAAACGCTATACACAGTGTTCGTGCTAACTGAACACTACCAGTTATTTCACCACATCTACAGTGTTCATTTCTAGCCAGCTTACCTTTTATAAATATTTATACAGCACTAATCACTGAGCTTATTCATTCCATAAAATTTCACTCAACATTACAGGATTTAATTGAACATGGTTAATGTGCATTTAAAAACAGAGTTAAGTGAAATGTTTAAGGGATGATTCAGCACTAGAGGTTAATGCCATTGGGGGTATTTCAGTATTAATTTAACTCTAGTGTTTATTTGTAAGTATTATTCTATTCACTGTACAATACTATAGGATTTAATTGAACACTGGCTTTTAATTAAACTCTGTACACAGTGTTTGTGTTAATTCAGTACTAATACTTAAACACTTTCAGAGTTATTTGAACACATCTACAGTGTTTGTTTTATTCCACTAACCTTAAAAGCCAAGCTATCCAAAGTGTAAAAGGGACAATTCACTGTAGATATGAATTCAACACTAATTTGTAATCCAGTGTCCTAGATGTGCTTTCAGTGGAAATACTGTGCAGAGCAAATCCATTCAGTGTTTTTGGTGTTAAAGTGACAGGGTAAATAGTTACTGATATTAATTTGGCAGTGTAAAGAAATAATTCAACACTTTAGGTGTTACATCAATGTGATGTGTTTATTTGACCAATACATATATTCAACACTTTGCAATGAAGAAAATCTACATTTCTAATTTTTTTCTAATGATGATATGTCAGAGCTGAGTAGCGACCAAGATCTGATTCTGATTCAAACACTAATCGTTTATGATTTGATTCTGATTCAGTTTTGGATTAAAACCGATTGATTACTGAAATATTCACAGGATCTGAGCTGAACCTCATGGTCTGTTATTCCGACATGATGCCCCACACACAACTATGTGTTTCACGGGTTTGTTTTCAGTGACTCGAGCGGGTCGAGGGGCGAGGTCATAGCCTCACACACGCTGCTGTGTGCAGTGAAAAGACCCACAGTGTGTCAGGTATCAACCAGAACATGAAACGAGCGGTGATAAAGAGGAAATGCAACCCAAGTCGCCGCTATAGTGAGGGCGTTAATGCAGGCATGCGGGAGGCAGCTTTACAGACTGTGCTGAAATGCAGCATACAGTAGAGCTGTAACTCACACCACTTCACTGCCTTGCAGGCTAATTAGCATAAGTGCACGTTGACCACAACACCTGATGCTAAAAGGTACTTAAGTCATCTTGTACTTACCATATGCAAAATCAAATTTAATTTCAGAGAATAATATATATTTACATCCATACATTTCTAAGTTTCTGTCCTGTAGTGTGCCATCTCTGTAGCGTAAAATCTGTCATACTAAACATTTAGAGCTGATCGTGTTTGCAGAGAAGAAGCAAAAACTGGAAAATGTAAACATAAAAGTTTGTTTTTCTTTGAAACAGGTAATCAGTATCCTTCAAAATATTACCTTTGTAAAACATCCCATAATAATTTTAGCTGTCTAACTAGCTGTAAATGAACAAATCCTGAGAAAGACTAGCTTACAATTGTTCAAAAATGACATCTATAAATAAAACCAGGCAGCTAATTTCAGAAAAAAAGAGTCCAAACAAAAATTGGGTTAATGTTAAAAAAAAAAAAAAGTATCCTGAAAATTTTAGCTTTGCTGAAATTAGAAAATGTTCCAGAATGGAGCAAATATGCATTATAGCAGCAATAAACACCAACCTTGTTCCCTCACCAGCCTCTCTTTTTCTGTCTCTTGAAGTTAATAAGACAAAAAAAAAACCCACAGCTTGTTATGTTACCGAAAACTGCAAAAAGCACAAAAACCTCATCTGTCCTGAAGATGTTGCAAAACTTAAAGTTACCTTTAGCTGTGACTGTTATAAAGTGCTGACACTGGAGACTCCTTCCAGAACTGTTTAACTTAATAACAGAAAACTATAAGAAACAATAACATATTACATTACATGGCATTTAGCAGACGCGCTTATCCAGAGCGATGTACAAAAAGTGCAAAAGTCAGGTACATGAAGTGCTGAACTTCTAGACAAGAAAGTTCTAGTGCCAACTGAACAAGCGACAGCAATACCTACTGTATTATTCTGTTGAAACACCAATATTCAAACAGCCAAGGAAACAATAAAGTATAACTAAATAGAGAACTCAAAACTGCTAACTCCAGGCTAGACCATACACAGCCTGGGTTGGTCTAGACTGAAATGCAGTTACACAGTGGGCAGGGGAGACAGGGAGAGGTGCAGCCTGAAGAGGTGAGTCTTCAGTCTGCGATTGAAGGTCATCAGGGAGTTGGCAGTTCTAACCTCAATGGGGAAGGTCATTCCACCAACAGGGAACCAGGACAAACAGTGGTCTTGAGTGGGCTGGGCTGGGCAGGAGCAGAGAGGAGGAGGGGCCAGGAGACCAGTAGTAATGGAGTGTAGGGATCTGGCTGGTGTGTAGGAGCGGATCAGACTTTGGAGATATGCTGGCCCTAACCCCTTGAGAGCCTGGTAAGCTAGCACCAATGTCTTAAATTTGATGTGAGCTGTGATAGGTAGCCAGTGCAAATCAGCAAGCAGAAGGTGCCATGGGAAGAATGAGGGAGGTTGTAGACCAGGCAAGCTGCAGCATTCTGGATGAGCTGCAGGGGTCTGATGGCAGAACCTGGAAGGCCAGCAAGGAGAGAGTTGCAGTAGTCCAAGAGGGAGAGGATCAGTGCTTGGACCAGGAGCTGAGTAGAGTAGGTGGTAAGAAAATGGCAGCTCCTTTGGATGTTGTAGAGGAGGAATCTACATGTCCGGGTCACTGCAGCAATGTTCGCTGAGGAGGAGAGTTTGTCATTGAACATGACACTTTGGTTCTTTGCACTGGGAAGACCTAGAGATGTTCCCCATGGAGATGACAATGTTCAGGGGTGGAGAGGATGGAACAGGAATGTAGATTACCTCTGTCTTGTCTGGGTTGAGCTTCAGGTGATTGTCATCCATCCAGCTCTGGATGTCATGCAGGCAAGCAAAGAGGCGAGCAGAGATCTGTGTGTCAGAAGGAGGAAAAGAGAGAAACAGTTGGGTGTCATCAGCATAGCAGCGGTAGGCTAGACCATGAGCAGAGATAATTGGGCCAAGAGACTGAGTGTAGAGGGAAAAGTGAAGCAGACCAAGGACTGAACCTTGAGGAACACTGGTGGTAAGTGGGTGTGGTGCTGATACAGTACCAGGCCAGGTAATCTGGAAGGAGCAACCAGAGAGGTAGGACTTGAACCAGTCTAGGGCTGTCCCACAGATCCCTAGAGCTGATAAGGGTGACAGGAGAATGGAGTGATCAACAGTGTCAAATGCAGCAGAAAGATCAAGGACAATCAGGACCGAGGAGAGGGAAGCAGTATGTGCTGCATGAAGTGCCTCACTGATGGAGAGAAGTACAGTATCGGTTGAGTGTCCAGTTCAGAAGCCAGACTGGTGAGGATCCAGTAGGTTGTTCTGTGAGAGAAAAAAAAGAGAGTTGGTTAGCAACAGCATGTTCAAGTGTCTTTGACAGGAAGGGGAGAATAGAAGCGGGGCGGTAGTTCAGGATGACAGAGGGGTCTAAGGTGGTTTTTTTCAGCAGAGGGGTGATGTGGGCCCATTTGAAGTTGGAGGGAAAGTATCCGGAGGACAGGGAGGAGTTGATGAGGGAAGTGATAAATGGGAGGATGTCAGGAGTGATGGTCTGGAAGAGAGATGAGGGGATAGGGTCAAGGGCACAGGTGGTTGGATGGTGAGAGAGCAGGAGCTGGGAGATATCAGAAGTGGAAAAAGGGCAAAAAGCAGAGAGCAAGGGAGAGGGGGAGGAGGGATTGGGAGGATGAGGCAGGCATGGTGAAGGAGTTGTGGATGGCTATAATCTTATCCTCAAAAATGACCATGAAGTCATCTGCAGTGATGGAGGACTGAGGTGCAGTTGGTGGAGAATTGAGGAGAGAAGAGAAAACAGAAAACAGCTGACGAGGGTTGGAGATGGAGGTATGAATTTTGGAGTGATTAAACTTGATCTTGGCTGATCTGAGTGAGGCTGAACTCAGCAAGGAGGAACTGGTAGCAGGACAGGTCAGCAGGGGCCCTGGATTCTCTCCACTTCCTCTCTGCTGCACGGAGACTGATTCTGTAGGAGCAAAGTGTTTTGGACATCCAGGGACTAGGAGGGGAAGATCTTGCTCACCTGGAGACAAGAGGAGATTATGTGTCCAGTGATGAGGAGAGATAGGAGAGTAGGGAGGATGCAGCAGATTCAGTGGGGAGACTGGCAAAGGATTCAAGCAGGGGGAGGGAGGCAGTGACAGAGGAGGCAAGAGAGGGAGCAGAAGTTTCGACAGATTCTAACAGTGGGGGTAGGAGGGGAGGATGATGGGGAAGAGGGAGGGAGAATGAAATGAAGTGGTGGTCAGAGAGATGGAGAGGGGTAATCGTGGGATCTGAGCCAGAGCAGTTTTTGAGGAAGACCAGGTCAAGAAGATTGCCAGCTTTATGGGTTGGAGGAGAGTTCGTCAGGGAAAGATCAAAAGAGTAGAGTAGGGGAAGGAAGGCAGCAGAGTGGGAGGCTTCTAGGTGGAGGTTGAAGTCTCCCAGGAACATCAGTGGGGTGCCATCTTCTGGGAAGGAGCTGAGTAGGATGTCCAGTTCATCAAAGAAACATCCCACAGGGCCAGGAGGGCGATAAACAACAATGACAAAAAGGTTAACAGGAAAAGAGACTGAAACGGAATGAAATTCAAAGGAGGAGATTGAGAGGTAGGAGAGTGGAAGAGGTGAGAACTTCCACAACTGAGAAATCAACAAACCAATGCCACCACCACAATAACCAGATGGATGAGGAGTGTGAGAGAAAGAGAAGGAGGTGGAGAGGGCTGCAGGTGTTGTGGTGTTGTCAGGTGAAATCCAGGTCTCTGTCAATGTAAGGATGTGGAGGGACAGAAGGGAGGTGTGGGCAGAGATGAAGTCAACCTTCCATGTGGCAGACTGGCGGTTCCATAGTCCAGCAGTGATCCAGAAGGTGTCAGTGGAGGTTGCTGAAGGGTAGATGAGGTTGGAGAGGCAATGTCCTTGCAGGGGGGTATAACAATGGAAGCGCTTTTTGTGGGTGAGAGAACAAATAGGGATGGTGTTGAGATACACGATGAACAGGAGATGTAGGAGAGGGGTAAAGATTTTGGGAAGGTTGAAACCACACGATAAGCCCAGTTATCATGTGGGCAAATCCCATCTAGTAGCAAACCAGATGTAAAATCAAGGTAAACAAGGAGTAGCACACACCTAACAAGCAGCAGATAAGCAGAGTATTCGATAGGTATAAGCAGCAGAAAAAACACAGTATTTCAGTCACAAAAAACAAGTGGCAAAACACAGAAACTACTGGCAGAGCTGCTGTTATACACTGCCCTGTCAAAAAAAAAGGTCATACACTAATTTCATTGGACCACCTTTAGCTTTGATTACAGCATGCATTTGCTGTGGCATTGTTTCAATAAATTTATGCAATATCACAACATTTATTTCAGTCCAGAGTTGTATGAATTTTTCACCGAGATCTTGTGCTGAGGATGGAAGAGTCGAACCACTGCATAAAGTCTTCTCCAGCACATCCCAAAGATTCTCAGTGGGGTTAAGGTCAGGACTCTGTGGTGGTTAATTCCTGTGTGAAAATGATTCCTCATGCTTCCTGAACCAGTCTTTCACAATCTGAGCCCTAATTTTATGCCTGTGCCATCAGGGAAGAAAAAAAATCCATTGATGTGATAACTTGGTTCTTCAGGACATTCAGGTCTTTAGCTGACTTCATTTTATTGCTCCATAATGTTTCTGAGCCTTGACCTGACCAACTGAATCAACCCCAGATCATAACACTGCCTCCAGAGGCTTGTACAGTGGCCACTGTGCATGATGGATACATTGCTTTGTGAGATTCCCTTCTTACTCTGACGCACCCATCACTCAGGAATAGGGTAAATCTGGACTTATCAAACCACATGACCTTTTTCCATTGCTCCAAAGTCCAATCTTTATGCTCTCTAACAAACTGAAGCCTTTCCTCCTGATTAGTTACCAGTGTTGTATAAAGTACTGGGAAATCACACTCAAGTAAAAGTATTGGTACCCTTCCAAAAAATGACTTTGGTAAAAGTCAGTCACTGACTGAAATGTTACTTGAGTTAAAGTCTTAAAGTATCTGACATTTCTTGCACTTAAGTATGACAAGTAATGCAAAAATAAATGTACTCAAGTAATGTAATTAAAAGTACACGTAAAAGTAAACAAGCAAAGGCAATCTGAATTTGTAATATTTTTAATATTTTGGTAAACTGAAGGTAATTTGTCACCAATGGTTCATGACAAGCAATTACACTGCTGAAAATAGAGGTGCACACACAACCATTATAAACAAGAAAAAAATAAATTGGGAGAAAAATGAAGCTGCCTATCTGGCATCTGAAGATGGAGACCACAGTTTTGACACTTTTTTTCTCATTTTTTTTCCTTTGTTTTTTAAACTAAGAGAAAGTACTGAAAATTAGGCATACATCACACCATTAAGAAAAAAAAACATAAAAAAGCTGCTACTGTTATTGCACTTTATAAACTATGGAGGTGCATACACAACCAATTGCTGTCATAATAATCAAAAGAAAAAAGTAATTTGGAGAAAACTGAAGCTTATCTGGCATCTGAAGAGGGTGACCACAGTTTGAAACCTTTTTTTGAAAAATAAAATAGTACTGAAAATGAGGCGTACATCACACCATCAAGACAAAATATAAAACAAAAAAGAGCTGCTACCGTTATTGTACTTTATAAACTAAATCTTAACATTTAACATAGCACCAACAGATTTTCTTTTTGCACATTCAAGCCCCACTTCCCCATCCCTAAATAAAACATGCTAAATAAAACATGCTGTACACATAAAACATAGGCTTACATTTAGTGCCAATGATGAATTGGTTGGAATTGAATATTTAAAATTGGACTTATTTAAAAAGAGCATTTAACTTGTGATATAGTAATATATAGGATAGTAGAAAATCATAGTATGATTTAGTTCAATTTACTGTCTTGCAGTATAGTCTGGATTATCATGAAGACAGTAAAAATTGTTTGAAGAATCTGTGATTTACATCACAGCTTAAATGTATTTGAATGTCAAATATTCAAAACCAAACTGTAGGTTATGTCGCCATGGGCATCGCACCAGCTAGCACTGAAATTCGACAGTGTAGCAGTTCACCAAGACAGAATTGCAAGCTTTGCTAACCCTTGCTTTGTTACTTAGATAGCAGAAGCACACACAAAGCTCGTTTCAATTGTGTTAATGTTTTTTTTTCCATTTTGAACTTGTATGCCAGTTTTCCCTATTCATCCTCCTTACACTTACAGCTATGCCTTTCCTTGAGCCGAGAAGGCTCGCAGCTAGGTAGCCTGCTACAGCCAACAAATGCCAAAACTGCGTGGAACCGAAGAACAAAGTTCATTTGTACAGGAATGCTCAAGGTTTCACAATTGTGTCTAGAATATTCATACTATGGTTGCTGAAATGGGAATATACTGTAACAATTTCATAAACCTAGAACTTACCTCGATGTGTTTCTTTAGATTGGACGGGGAGTTTCTATAAGATAGAATTTCCATGTTTTTTGGAAGGCATAAGAGGCACTTCATTCGATAGGACGAATCTTTCACATCAACGTAAGAGAACATTGTGTTCAAATATGGCCAGGGGTGCTCATCATCAGGTTCCTCTTCATTTGTAGCCGAAGTAGCTGCTGTCTCCGTCTCCTCTTCCATCAGGGCTGTTGATTGCGAAGCTAGCTTTCTACTTACTGCATGAAGCCAACAGGTGTAGCCTATTGGTTGTCATGCGCAAGTGGTGAACAAGCCCAGGCACGTCCTGACTTCGTTGCAGTCAGTGGGGTTAAAACATGTTTTTTTTCCTTTCTTTTTTTGTAACGAGTAACTAAACGGCTCTTTGAAAATGTATCGGAGTAAAAGTATGCAATTAAGTTAAAAAATATAGTGAAGTAAAAGTGAAAGTTCTCAAAAATTTGAAAACTCAAGTAAAGTACAAAATCTCCCAAAATGTACTTAAGTACAGTAGTGAAGTATTTTTACTTCGTTACTATACAACACTGTTAGTTACACTAATAAATGGTTTTCTTTATGGCCATACAGGTGTTTAGTCCCAATCCTGTGAGTTCTTGTCACATTGTGAGTGTGGAAATGCTCTTAATTTCACTATTAAACAGGGTTGTGAGTTCTACTGTAGATTTTTTTTATGATTTGACTTCACCAAACATTTAAGTGATCTCTGATCATGGTCAGGATCTTTTTCCAACCACATTTTTTTCCACGAAGTTTACGGTTCATCTCTATCCTTCTAGGTTTTAATAATGCGTTGGTCAGTTCTTAATCCAATTTCAGTCATTTCAGCAATCTTCTTAGTTGTTTTCTTTGCTTGATGCAGGTCAATAATTTGACCATCCTGAAACACAGTAACGTCTTTTCCATGAGCATGGGACACATCTTCCAACATGTTTGTTTAAAAAAATGAGAAGCTACTCACTGCATCAGTTAGGGTTAAAAGAATTGTTGCCAGCTGAAACACATTAATCACTGCAGTAATTATATAATCAAAGGCAAATAAGCATTTGCTTATTTAAATCCAAATGGCAACTTTTTTTGGCTGGGCAGTGTTGAATATTAATCAAAATTTTCTGGCCAATCAGAATTTAGAATTCAACAGCGCTATGGTTTATGTATTATTAGAGTTCATATCTAAAAAAGTAAGCATTAAATACTCTGCTGTAATGCATTAATGAACTGAGTATTTGTAAATAGCATGGCCTGTTTGGCAGGAACTGATGTCATCTGTGGCATTTGTGTGTGGTGGGTGCTTCTTGGCGGATATCCACAGATTGTGCTTGTGAACCCTCGAGACTTCTTTTCTTCAGGTCTGCAGTCTGTTGCATGAAGCCCTGAAACAGAAACGTGTAATGTTTAACAGCGACTCCATGAATGCATGCACAAATTTCATCACAACAAAACTCTGCATGAGAGAAAATTCCAGAAAACAATGCACTAAAATATAAGCTTCCTCATTTCAAATGGTACATTTGGTTGCCATGGTAACTGACCAAAAAACATTGTTCATCTTTTTGTACAATGGCAACGGCACCTAATATCGACACTTTATCTCGAAATTTATGTGAAACCTTTGAACAGTGAAAAAAAGGATTATTTATTAAAACATTGTGTTGATGTTAATGCTATATATTTGACTTTCAGGCATAATTTTCATGCTACGTAATGAAACAATTTTATTTCTTGTGATCATCCAGAGAAATATCAGCGCAGATTTTTAGCTAGCTGGTATTTCACTAATGCCATGAACTAAGTGTTGTGATGATTCAGGAAATAAAACTGATTGATTATGTAAAATATTGGCTACTTTCAAAACATATACCTTAAATTAAAGTGTGGCATCAAGAAATAAAGAAAAGCATAATTTTATTTCATCAAAGTTTCATCATTTAAAATAAAAGTTAGTTGACTGAAATTTTGGTGCATCTCTAATGCTAAAATATTTATTTTTATACTGTATATTTATACATTTTAAAAACGATTAAAATATTCATGAAAACTGACATTTGCAAAAACTATATTACAGATGCTTTCATGCTTTAATGATTTTATTATGTTTTATGTTATTTGTATATTTTCTATTTTGCATATTTGTTTTACTTACATTTATTTACACATTTTCTTTTGGAGAGTGATGTCCTGCTTAAAGGAGATTGCAACATTAATTAATTAATTGACTGATTGATTTCCCTGAAAAGAAAAACAGTCCCAAAAATGTATGCAACCATACAAAAGGCTAAATAATAATAATAATAATAATTATTATTATTATTATTATTATTATTATTATTATTATAATCCAGAGCTTGGTTTTTGGCTTTTCAGTCTATTTATTTATTTATTTATTTAGTCTGGTGTATCCTGAATTTTTAATTTAAGATGGAATTTCAGAAGCACTCCAGTCACACCTCTCAGACCATTAAAGGAAATGAAGATTGAAGATTATATTCAGTCGATATCAGGTGTCGTGTCAGTACATTAGCATGCTATATGCTGTTATCCAACATGACAATGTTGTTTCTCTCCACAGTGGCGGGCGGACGGTTTCGCGTGGACTGGAGTGCTGAGAGTTCCTTATCCGACCTCGCACTTTTGGGCAGTAGCACACGCAGTGGTTTGTCACATCTCCTGAGTGTACCTTTCGAGGAGCTGGACCATTACCTCGAGGTGCCAGTGTTTCATTTTCAAAAGCTTTGTGTGTGTCAGAGTATCTGGAAATAGCAGCATCCTGAACTAGTGTTCTTTCAGCCGCCCACCACCAAGCCTCAAAGAGCTCCAGGAGCTGAGAGAACCGAACAAGTAGAAAAAGAGAACATCTCCCACACACCACTCGAGCCATTACAAAGAGCCACCAGAAATAGCAGTCTTTGTTATCTCACTGTGTGCACCAATCATGTGTCATTTTTGTTGTTCTGTAGTTAATTTATTTGCTAACGCTAACTTCGACACGTGATCAGTCACACTTACTGTTTCCTAGTAAACTACAAAAATAATTATTTGCTAAACTAAAAGTAGAAATTAATGAAATATTAGCTAAGAAATCGAGTTTAAAGCAAACACAGCACAGGAGATTTAGTAAACAAGATACTGTGTGTGGGCAGCATGGTGGTCTAGTGGTTAGCGCTGTTGCCTCACAGCAAGAAGGTCCGGGTTCGAGCCCCGTGGCCGGCGAGGGCCTTTCTGTGTGGAGTTTGCATGTTCTCCCCGTGTCCGCGTGGGTTTCCTTCAGGTGCTCCGGTTTCCCCCACAGTCCAAAGACATGCAGGTTAGGTTAACTGGTGACTCTAAATTGAGTGTGAATGGTTGTCTGTGTCTATTACCCCTTTTCCACAAAATCAGTTCCAGGGCTGGTTTGGGGCCAGTGCTGGTTCACAACTCGTTCAACTTGCAAGCCAGCTGAGAACCAGTTTGCTTTTCCATAGCTCGCGGTGCTAAGGAAAGCCACGTCAGTTACGTCATTGTATATGTCAGTTATGTCGCTACGTTTGCATAAACCTTGGCGCGAATATCGAAGCGAAAACAACACGGAAGAAGCAGCAGCAGCAACAACAATAATAATAATGGATGACTTCGCGTTTGTACAGCTGCTGCTTCTCATCGCTTAAAAATGGCAACCTTTCACGGTCTTGTTGTTGGTCTTAACAACTCGCCCCCCCCGCTGATGTAAGCAGTTCTTTCCTCTGGCCCAGCAGAGAATTGGTGCTAGCCTGGAACCGGTTTTTCTGGCCCCAGAGCCAGTGCTTTGTCAGTGGAAACAGAAAACCCGGTTCCAAACTAAGCACTGGCCCCGAACCAGCCCTGGAACTGCTTTGGTGGAAAAGGGGCATATGTGTCAGCCCTGTGATGACCTGGTGACTTGTCCAGGGTGTACCCCGCCTTTCGCCCGTAGTCAGCTGGGATAGGCTCCAGCTTGCCTGCGACCCTGTAGAACAGGATAAAGCGGCTAGAGATAATGAGATGAGATGAGATACCGTGTGTCTCAATTCACATACTCCTGTACTTACACTTGCTATTTTGAGTGTATCAGCGCAAGTATGACAAGTATGGAAACATGCCGTACCCAGATGGCGTACTCAAAACAGTCAAAATGTGTTGCACATTTCTCTCCCTCAGTGGTCACCATCTTGGCTACATAGCATAAGTGGAGGGACCATCTACTTATTTTCACTTGGTGGAGGGGCGTATTATCAACAATGATATCAACTTAATTTCCATGTCATGGGAAATATCTATACACAATACTAAATTATCATGTGATTGCTAGTAAATACCACATGATTTAGTGTTTAGCCTAAAAACCATAACACAAGAGACAGTTTATGGTTTAGTGCTTAGCCTAGCAAACAACAATATCATTTATAGCAACAGACAGTTTAGTGTTTAGCCTAATAAGTCAAGTTTATTTTTATAGTCCTTTTAACAATAAACATTGTTGCCAAGCAGCTTTACAGAATTAGAATGACTTTAAACATGAACTAATTTTATCCCTAATCTATCCCCAATGAGCAAGCCTGTGGTGATGGTGGCAAGGTAAAACTCCCTCAGATGGCATGAGGAAGAAACCTTGAGAGGAACCAGACTCAAAAGGGAGCCCATCCTCATTTGAGTGATAACAGACAACGTGATTATAACATTTTGAACAGTTTTAACATGAAGTCTGTTTTGTTGAAGTTATAAACTCTTCATTGATGGAAACTTGAGTGCAAAACTGTTCATGACAACTGCAGTCCTAAAGTTAGCAAGTCAACTGTAGTCCTCAGCCATAAAAGCATTACTGTAAGTGTCCAGAGCATCTTCTAAGTGTGACTTTCAACTGTCCAAATGGGGCCGTCCTCCACAGGGGCGATGTGATGAAACTCCAGCCAGACGTAGGGCATCAGGATGGATCAGGCAGATCCGAGGAGCAGAAGAGTCAGCATTTCAATCTCAGGATTGACATGTAACTCAGAGGGACGGGGGGGGGGGGACAGGTTGTTAGGTATGGCCAGTGTCACTGGATGAGTAAGAACAGTATACATTTTGCACTGAGCGCAAGCAGGGACTCAAGCAAAACTAACTATGACAGCATAACTAAAAGGGGAGAGCCACAGGCATGAGGGCGCCCCGAGACATAAAGCAGCCAGTCACTACACTGTCAACAAACTCAAGTGAGGGAGTGGGGGACTGACAGCATCCATACATCCCAGCTTACCAAAACACTCTATGCCTGAGGACCCTCCAGATTAGGGATGTTAACCGATGACCATTTGACCGGTGGTTGACCGAATCAACGTCAACCGGTTAATTTTTTTTTGGTTCTCGGTTAAAAAAAAAAAAATCAATCGTTTTGAAGCTGCTGATTTTGGAGCGGAGAACCTGGAATTCTGTGGTGTAAACGCTTGGGGCATGCCATGCGATGTAAGGACGACAGCTGACAAATCAGAAAAACCCATTCAGTCATGTCCCGCCGCCACTCGGCGAAAGAAAAGTGTAGACACAGGCTTTTTAGCTTACAAATTACTATTCTGTTTTTTTTTTTAATTATTATTAGAAGGCACATCGAGTTTAGTCCTGCCTTGGCCAGTGCATTCTGAAAGTATGTTTCGGTCTGTAGCCAACAATGCATGTTATTGCAGATCATATCTCTCCACACAAACTAAAGGCGCAGATGCCGACTTTTTCACGGCTCGGTGGTCGGTCAAGATTTTTTTTAGTTTTCGCCATCCCTACTCCAGATCTACTCCTTTACCTAATAGAATTAACAAAAAGCTTGACAAAACAGATATGTTTTCAGCCTAGACTTAAATGCTGAGATCGTGTCTGATTCCCGAACACTACTTGGAAGGCTGTTCCATAACTGTGGGGCTTTTTAAGAAAAGGCTCTGCCCCCTGATGTAGCCTTCACTATATGAGGTATCAGCAGATAGCCTGCACCTTTTGATCTAAGTAGGCGTGGTGGGTCATAAAGGACCAGAAGTTCGCTCAGGGACTGTGGCATGAGCCCATTCAGTATTTTATAAACAAAACAAAATTTGATTGGGAGCCAATACAATGTGGATATGACAGGGGTGAAGTGGTCATATTTTCTAGTTCTAGTAAGGACTGTTGCTGCTGCATTTTGAACTAACTGGAGCTTGTTTATACACTTATTGGAACATCCAGACAGTAAGGCATCACAATAATCCAACCTGGAGGTAATAAAAGCATAAACTAGTTTTTCTGCATCGTGTAGTGACATTAAATTTTTTAGCAATATTTCTGAGATGAAAGAAAGCTATCCGGGTAATTTTATCGATATGAGTTTCAAATGAAAGACTGGGGTCAATAATCACCCAAGGTCTTTTACTGTTGCACGTGAAGAAACAGAAAGGCCATCCAGAGTTACTGTATAATCAGAAAACCTACTTCTAGCTGCATGTGGTCCTAGTACAAGTACTTCTGTCTTGTCAGAGTTAAGCAGAAGGAAGTTAATAAGCATCCAGTGTCTCATGTCCTTTGCAAATTCCTCAATTCTACTGTTTCTCATCTGATTTTGCAGAAACATACAACTGTGTGTCATCAACATAACACTGGAAACTAATACCATGCTTACGAATAATATCACCCAGAGGTACAACCCCGATTCCAAAAAAGTTGGGACAAAGTACAAATTGTAAATAAAAACGGAATGCAATGATGTGGAAGTTTCAAAATTCCATATTTTATTCAGAATAGAACATAGATGACATATCAAATGTTTAAACTGAGAAAATGTATCATTTAAAGAGAAAAATTAGGTGATTTTAAATTTCATGACAACAACACATCTCAAAAAAGTTGGGACAAGGCCATGTTTACCACTGTGAGACATCCCCTTTTCTCTTTACAACAGTCTTGTTAGGGTTTTGCTGGGATTCGAACCTGGTTCGTTGGTGTGATAATCCAGCAAACCCCCACTAGGCCACCAGGGGGATGACTCAAATGCAGAGGCGTGAGGCGGAAGTAGAAAAAGAATCAAAAGGTTTATTTAAACTATATACACTATATACAGGGCAAAACAAAAGACAAAAAAAAACCAAAGAGTATAATCCAAAAGAAAAGCAAAGTGCAAAAATACAAAAGCTAAGAAGATCAAAAAACACAGTACAAAGGAAACTGGAGATAAACATAACAGCACAAAGACTCCGTGACAAGAGGACTGAACTCAGGGGTATAAATAGACAAACTAATTAAGGACACAGGTGAAGATAATTAGGCAATTAACACAAACTCAAAACACAGGAACAGTGGCGGCCTCTAGAGGCCAAAATGAACACGACATGAAAAGGAAATAACAGCGGCCTCTAGAGGCCAAAACAGTCCTAGTCCTAACAGGACCCCCCCCTCTAGGAGCGTCTCCTGACGTTCCCAGGGCGATCCGGATGGGCCGAATGGAAGTCCCGACATAGTTCTTTATCAAGGACATCCCGAGCAGGAACCCAGCAGCGCTCCTCAGGACCATAGCCCTCCCAGTCCACCAGATATTGCAACCCGCCGCGGACCCGGCGGGAGTCAAGCAGGCGATTCACAGTGAACACAGTCTGCCCCTGGAAGATGCGGGGGGGTGGGGGGTTCCTAGGGGCAGGGGCATACGTAGACGTCAGTACGGGCCGTAACAGGGAAACATGGAAAGTGGGGTTGATCCTCAGAGTCCGGGGCAACTGGAGCCGGTAGGAGACAGGGTTCACCCTGCGCACCACCTTGAAGGGGCCAATGTAGCGAGGAGCAAGCTTGCGGTTCTCCACCCGCAGTGGAAGGTCCTTAGTGGACAGCCAAACACGCTGCCCAGGGCGGAAAGCGTGTGCAGGTCTTCTATGGCGGTTGGCCTGAGTCTGGTTGGTTCTGGAGGTCTGTATGAGGGTCTTCCTGACCTTGCTCCAGGTCTTGCGACACCGTCTCACATATTGGTTGACCGAGGGCACCCCCGCGTCCTCCTCCTGGTCCGGGAACAGAGGTGGCTGGAACCCGAATTGGCACTGGAATGGCGACAGCTTGGTGGCCGATGACTGCAGGGTGTTGTGGGCGTACTCCGCCCATGGCAGCCAGGTGCTCCACGATGTCGGGTTATCCATAGCCAGGCCTCGCAGGGTGGTTTCCAGGTCCTGGTTGAGCCTCTCCGTCTGACCATTGGACTGTGGGTGAAACCCAGAGGAGAGGCTGGCAGTGGCTCCGATGACCTTGCAGAACCCGTGCCACACTCGGGAGGAGAACTGGGGCCCTCGGTCTGAGACGATGTCCTGTGGAAGACCAAAGACTCGGAAGACATGATTAAACAAAAGTTTCGCAGTTTCAAGAGCAGAGGGGAGTTTGCACAGTGGTATGAAGCGGCAGGCCTTGGAGAATCTGTCAACTAAGACCAAAATGACCGTGTTACCTTGTGACTCAGGGAGACCCGTGATAAAGTCGACTGCCACGTGGGACCAGGGACGCCGGGGAATGGTCAGAGGATGCAGGAGACCCTGGGGACGCTGTCGTGGGTTCTTGGTTCTGGTGCAAACCTCACAGGACAGGACAAATGACCTTACTTCCTTTTCCATGTTAGGCCACCAGAAGCGTCTTTTCAGGAAGTCCAGGGTCCTCCGAGCTCCCGGGTGGGCGGTGAGAGGGGAAGAGTGACCCCACTGGAGAACCTTGGCCCGGGCTTGATGTGGGACGTACAAGAGGCCTGGTGGCCCCGTCCCAGGACCGGGGTCCTGGCGTTGGGCTCGTCGGACAGCCTCCTCAATACCCCAGCGGACAGGGGCCACAATCCGGGACACAGGGATAATAGGCCCGACTTCATTCTCCCTGTTAGTGGCAGAGAACAGTCTGGACAGTGCGTCAGGTTTGGTGTTCTTGGAGCCGGGGCGGTATGAGAGGGTGAAGTCAAACCGACTGAAAAACAGGGCCCACCTAGCCTGTCGAGGGTTCAGTCTCTTGGCTTGCTGGAGGTACTCCAGGTTCTTGTGGTCAGTCCAAACCAGGAATGGATGTTGTGCTCCCTCCAGCCAGTGCCTCCACTCCTCAAGGGCCAGTTTGACCGCTAGCAGTTCTCGATCCCCCACATCGTACCGGGACTCAGCAGGACTCAGGCGGTGGGAGAAGTAAGCGCAGGGGTGCAGCTTTCCTTCCGAACGTTGAGAGAGCACCGCGCCGACACCACTGTCCGAGGCGTCCACCTCCACGATGAATGGTTGGGAGGTGTCCGGGAGAACCAGAATGGGTGCCGTGCAGAAGCGGTCCTTGAGGTCTTTGAACGCCTTTTCTGCCTGAGGAGACCAGCCATAAGATCCACCTGTCCCTTTGGTGAGGTCTGACATGGGTGCTGCCACAGAACTGAAGTTCCTGATGAACTTGCGGTAGAAGTTAGCGAATCCTAAGAACCGCTGAACCTCCTTAACGGACTTGGGAGTAGGCCAATCCCGGACGGCCAGGGTCTTGGCAGGGTCCATTTGGAGTTGGCCTGTCCGTACAATAAATCCCAGAAAGGAGACCTCGGGAACATGAAATTCGCATTTCTGGGCCTTGGCGAACAGATTGTTCTGTAGCAGCCTCTGGAGAACCTGGCGGACATGGTGGCGGTGCTCCTGCACGGTCTTGGAAAAGATAAGGATGTCGTCGAGGTAGACAAAAACGTATAGGTTAATCATGTCCCTTAAGACGTCGTTGATTAGGGCCTGAAAAACAGCTGGTGCGTTGGTGAGTCCGAAGGGCATCACCTGGTATTCGTAGTGCCCAGACGGGGTGTTAAAGGCAGTCTTCCACTCGTCTCCCTGTCGGATACGGATGAGGTGGTATGCGTTCCGTAGGTCCAACTTGGTGAAGACGGTGGCGCCTTGGAGCAGGTCGAAAGCTGTGGACATCAGCGGAAGGGGATATCGGTTGCGTACAGTGATCTTATTCAGGCCCCTGTAATCAATACATGGTCGGAGCCCCCCATCTTTCTTGCCGACAAAGAAGAAGCCGGCTCCAGCAGGTGAAGTGGAGGGTCGAATAAACCCAGAGACCAGGGCATCTTTGAGGTATTCCTCCATGGCCTTGCGTTCTGGCTGAGAGAGTGAAAACAGTCTGCCACGAGGAGGGGTAGTCCCAGGGAGCAAGTCGATGGCACAGTCGTAGGCCCGGTGCGGAGGAAGAACAGCGGCCCTGCTCTTGCTGAATACCTCCTTGAGATCCCAGTACTCTGTGGGAACTTGAGATAACTCGGTGAGATCAGGGGGCTCGGCAGGAGACACAGGAGAGCTAGAGAGCAGACAAGAGGCATGGCATGCAGGGCCCCATTCCACAACCTGGCTTGTTACCCAGTCTATGCGAGGGTTGTGGCGAGTAAGCCAAGGAAGGCCTAGAATAACTGGGAACTCAGGTGAAGGAATCAGGTGCAGGGATATTTCTTCCTTGTGACCTTGAGACTGGAGGAAAACTGGAGAAGTAACTTGGGTGACTCTTCCATCACCTAACGCTTGGCCATCGAGGGCAGACACAGACAGTGGGACTTCAAGAGGTGCAGTCGGAATATTGATGCTTTGGGCGAAGTGAATATCCATAAAGTTCCCAGCCGCCCCTGAGTCTATCAAAGCTTGGTGGCGTTCTCTCATCCTGTTGTCCAGACGAATAGCATGTGAGATGAGGGTTTCGAGGTCACTTGGGCATCCAATAGAGGCCAGACCGTCCTTGATGGGGTCAGACAGACCATGGTGGAAGGCTGACACCAGGGCAGTCTCGTTCCATCCACTTACTGCTGCGAGTGTTCGGAACGAGATGGCGTAATCTGCGACGCTTCCTCCTTGCCAGATGGACATGAGCTTTCGGGCTGCGTCGGTACTGATGTCTGCCTGATCGAAGACCCGAAGCATCTCTTCAGAAAACAGCTGGAAATCAAAGCACTCAGGTCCCTGTCTTTGCCAGATAGCAGTAGCCCAGGCTCGCGCCTTACCAGCTAATAAGGTGATCACAAAGGCAATCTTGCGGCGATCCGTAGTGTAGGTGGTAGGCTGAAGCTCAAAGGTGAGTTGACACTGGGTAAGGAACTCTCGGCACTCACTGTGCTTGCCGTCATACCTCTGTGGTGCAGGAAGGCTGGGTTCGCGAGGTGAAGAAGGCAGCATTGCAGGAGGCACTGGAGCAGGAGTGGGAGCTGGATCAGGAGCAGGAACTGGATCAGGAGCAGGAGATGCAGGCAGAGATGTCAGCTGTGCCAGGGTTTTCCCAATTTGCTGAAGCAGTTCCTCGTGGCGAGCGAGGGCCTCACGTTGGCTGGTGAGCGTACGTCCATGAGCGTCCATGGTCGCTCCGAAGCGTGTCAAAGCTGCCATAATTCCCTGAAGGTTGGCCGGGTAGACAGTTGAAGCAGCCTCTGCTGAGTCGGTCATGACGGAGTCTTTCTGTTAGGGTTTTGCTGGGATTCGAACCTGGTTCGTTGGTGTGATAATCCAGCAAACCCCCACTAGGCCACCAGGGGGATGACTCAAATGCAGAGGCGTGAGGCGGAAGTAGAAAAAGAATCAAAAGGTTTATTTAAACTATATACACTATATACAGGGCAAAACAAAAGACAAAAAAAAACCAAAGAGTATAATCCAAAAGAAAAGCAAAGTGCAAAAATACAAAAGCTAAGAAGATCAAAAAACACAGTACAAAGGAAACTGGAGATAAACATAACAGCACAAAGACTCCGTGACAAGAGGACTGAACTCAGGGGTATAAATAGACAAACTAATTAAGGACACAGGTGAAGATAATTAGGCAATTAACACAAACTCAAAACACAGGAACAGTGGCGGCCTCTAGAGGCCAAAATGAACACGACATGAAAAGGAAATAACAGCGGCCTCTAGAGGCCAAAACAGTCCTAGTCCTAACAAGTCTGTAAACGTCTGGGGACTGAGGAGACAAGTTGCTCAAGTTTAGGGATAGGAATGTTAACCCATTCTTGTCGAATGTAGGATTCTAGTTGCTCGACTGTCTTAGGTCTTTTTTGTCGTATCTTCCGTTTTATGATGCGCCAAATGTTTTCTATGGGTGAAAGATCTGGACTGCAGGCTGGCCAGTTCAGTACCCGGACCCTTCTACACAGCCATGATGCTGTAATTGATGCAGTATGTGGTTTGGCATTGTCATGTTGGAAAATGCAAGGTCTTCCCTGAAAGAGACGTCATCTGGATGGGAGCATATGTTGCTCTAGAACCTGGATATACCTTTCAGCATTGATGGTGTCTTTCCAGATGTGTAAGCTGCCCATGCCACACGCACTAATGCAACCCCATGCCATCAGAGATGCAGGCTTCTGAACTGAGCGCTGATAACAACTTGGGTCGTCCTTCTCCTCTTTAGTCCGAATTACACGGCGTCCCTGATTTCCATAAAGAACTTCAAATTTTGATTCATCTGACCACAGAACAGTTTTCCACTTTGCCACAGTCAATTTTAAATGAGCCTTGGCCCAGAGAAGATGTCTGTGCTTCTGGATCGTGTTTACATACAGCTTCTTCTTTGAACTATAGAGTTTTAGCTGGCAACGGCGGATGGCACGGTGAATTGTGTTCACAGATAATGTTCTCTGGAAATATTCCTGAGCCCATTTTGTGATTTCCAATACAGAAGCATGCCTGTATGTGATGCAGTGCCGTCTAAGGGCCTGAAGATCATGGGCACCCAGTATGGTTTTCCGGCCTTGACCCTTACGCACAGAGATTCTTCCAGATTCTCTGAATCTTTTGATGATGTTATGCACTGTAGATGATGATATGTTCAAACTCTTTGCAATTTTACACTGTCAAACTCCTTTCTGATATTGCTCCACTATTTGTCAGTGCAGAATTAGGGGGATTGGTGATCCTCTTCCCATCTTTACTTCTGAGAGCTGCTGCCACTCCAAGATGCTCTTTTTATACCCAGTCATGTTAATGACCTATTGCCAATTGACCTAATGAGTTGCAATTTGGTCCTCAAGCTGTTCCTTTTTTGTACCTTTAACTTTTCCAGCCTCTTATTGCCCCTGTCCCAACTTTTTTGAGATGTGCTGCTGTCATGAAATTTCAAATGAGCCAATATTTGGCATGAAATTTCAAAATGTCTCACTTTCGACATTTGATATGTTGTCTATGTTTTATTGTGAATACAATATCAGTTTTTGAGATTTGTAAATTATTACATTCCGTTTTTATTTAAAATTTGTACTTTGTCCCAACTTTTTTGGAATCGGGGTTGTAACATATATAAAGAAAAAAGCAGAGGGCCTAAGACAGAACCTTGTGGAACACCAAACTTTACTTCAGTATGTCTAGGAAAATCACCATTTACATCAACATACTGATAGTGATCAGTTAAAAAGAGCTGAGCCAGGAGAGGGCCATTCCCTTAACTCCCACAACATTTTCTCGTCTATCCAAAAGAATGGAATGATCAATGGTATCAAATGCTGCACTAAGGTCAAGCAACACAAGCAGCAAGACACAGCCCTGATCAGATGCCAATGGTAGGTAATTTACTACTTTAACCAGTGCTGTCTCTGTGCTATGATTAGGTCTAAATCCTGACTGATACATTTCATGGATGTTATTCCTATGTAAATATGAGCATAACTGCTGTGCCACAGCTTTTTTTGGATCTTGGAGATAAAGGGGAGGTTTGATATTGGCTGATAATTGGGCAGCTGACAGGGATCAAGGTCAGTTTTTTTTTTTATCAGGGGTTTTATAACTGCAAGTTTAAAGGATTTGGGTACATAGCCAATCCTAAGAGAATAATTTATTATTTTTAGAAGTGGTTCAATTACTTCAGGTATTATTTGTTTGAATAGACGTGTAGGTAAGGGATCTAGTACACAAGTTGAGACTTTTGATGCGGAGATTAATGAAAGTAGTTCAATTTCTCTAAGGGGAGTAAAACATTCTAATTGCTGATCTGATACAGTTATATTGTTAACTACAGGGTCACTTACATTGTCTGACCTTAAATTAGTAGTTTAAATTTATTGTTGGATATTTTCAATTTTGTCATTAAAAAAATTAATGAAGTCGTTGCTACTACATACTGCAGGTGTGCATGTGTCTGTAGTGGACTTATTCCTGGTTAATTTTGCTACAGTATTAAATAAGAATCTAGGATTATTTTTGTTATCTTCTATTAGGGGAGAGCGATATGTTGATCTAGCAGCACTAAGAGCTTTTCTATACTTCAGGAAGCTCTCCTTCCAAGCTAATTTGAACGCTACCAATTTTGTTTGACACCATTTACATTACAATTTTCATGTAGTCTGTTTTAAAGTGCGAGTGTCATTATTATACCAGGGTGCTAATTTTTTCTCTCTGATCATTTTCCTTTTAAGAGGAGCCACACGATCTAACGTATAGCGGAACTTTGATTCTAAGCATTCAGCTGCCTGATCAAGTTCTGTGGGGGCTGACAGTGACCCAATCAAAGTTGATAACTCTGGGAGATCATTTATAAAGCTCTGTGCAGTAGTTGATGTGAATGTACGTTTAATACAGTAGAGTGGTGAGGTGCATATATTACTCAGACATATTTTAAATGAGATGAGATAATGATCTGAGATTACTTCAGACTGTGGAAGTGTGACTATATTTTCTATGTTTAACCCGAATGTTAGTATTAGATTGAGAGTGTGGCCACCATCATGGGTCGGTCCTATGACACTCTGATTAACCCCTACTGAATCTAAAATGGACACAAGGGTTTTCTGGGTTATCAAAGTGAATATTAAAATCTCCCACAACTAAATCTTTGTCTAAGGAAATAACCAGATCTGAGATAAAATCTGCAAATTCAGAAAGAAACTCAGAATATAGCCCCGGGGCCTGTAAAAAATAAGTCATGGAATTAACTGGGTAGACTTATTTTTCAAGGCTACGTACATTATATTAGTATGAAGAACTTCAAATGTATTAAATTTATAACCAGGTTTTTGTGTTACACCTGGATAATCATTATAAATAACCGTGACGCCTCCTCCTCTGCCAGTTAGATGAGGCTGATGTATATAACTGTATCCAGGAGGACTAGCTTTATTTAATGCTTTATTTAATGCTTTTATTCATTTGGCTTCATCCATGTTTCAGTCAAACACAGTACATTGAACTCCTGATCAGTAATAAGTTCATTCACAATTAGTGCTTTAGATGTAAGAGATCTAGTATTTAATAGCCATACCTTTAGATCAAAGGTGCTGGCAGCAGCTGTACAGTCAGTATGATTTAATTTTATATTGATTAGGTTACTGGAACAAACTCTCTGAAAATTTCTACCTTTTTGTTGAGCTTGGGGAACAGACACAGTCTCGATGTAGTGGACCCTGAGTGACGACTCTGTGCAGCTAGCAGACAGTTGATTTAGTCTGTTCATCTGCTTCCTGGCCTTGGCTCTGGATTGTCAGAAGTTAACTAGACCTGTTCTGAGACTATGAGCTATACTGCAGAAAATGAGAGCAGCACCTTCCCAAGTGGGATGGATACTGTCCCGCCCTAACAGGCCAGCAATGCCCTTAAAATTAGTCCAATTGTCTATAAAGCCCACACTGTTTTCAGAGCACCACCTGAACAACCAGCAGTTTCGTGACCATAACCTGCTGTAAGCTATATCGCCACACCACATTGGGATGGGGCCAGAGCATACTACGGCATCGGACATCGCCTTCACTAATTTAAACACCTCTACAAAGTTACTCTTAGTAACCTCAGACTGATGAAGGCATATATCATTCGCTCCTACATGGATAACTATTTCTGAGAACCTGTACTTGCCTGGGACCCTAAGATTACCTGCTATGTCCAGCGCCCTGGCTCCCGGTTTATACCTGACTAAAGCTGCTGGTGCCCCTAAAGGCCTAGCTACTTTCACATGCCATATGATAGAGTCCCCTATAACCAGTGCTCTTTCAGGTTTCTCAGCAGGTGCATCACTGAGGAGGGCAAACCTGTTCGACACATGAAGCGGAGAGGAGTGTTGCTTCCGTGGGTGAGCCTCAGCAGTAGCTTTGGCTCTACGCTTATACCGCCGAGTTGTCACCCATTCGCCCTGCTGTGATGGCTCTAATGCCGGAGTTGGGGGATTACTAACTCCACCTAGGGCATCCAGACTTTCCCCTGCAGAAACTACACTGTTCTCATTCTCACTAGCCCTCTCTAAAGCCTTGCCATGTAAAGCCTTGTACAATACTCAGCCCAGCATTTCTGGATGGTCTCTAAGTGTTATACCTTTGCTGTCGTTGATAACATCTGATCTTGCTGTCCATCTCCCAGGCATTTCCTTGAATAACTTGAATACCTTTTTTTAGGTTTCCTTTTTCTCGTTCCAGATCTTCACAATTGTTTTCCCGGAATTCTCGCATGTCCCTTCTTGTTTCTCGGTTGAAGTCTCTGTTCAGTTGGGTCCATTTTTCATGATCACCAGATGCTTTTGCTGTTCTCCTCTCTCTTGCTATCTCTATGGTGTTGTCCTTAAGCCAAATTTTTTCTTTCTTTTCTCCTTGGGATATATTCTTTAGCGACCTGGCGACTTGTCCAGGGTGTACCCCGCCTTTCGCCTGTAGTCAGCTGGGATAGGCTCCAGCTTGCCTGCAACCCTGTAGAACAGGATAAAGCGGCTAGAGATAATGAGATGAGATGAGATATATTCTTTAGCGACCTGGCGACTTGTCCAGGGTGTACCCCACCTTTCGCCCATAGTCAGCTGGGATAGGCTCCAGCTTGCCTGTGACCCTGTAGAACAGGATAAAGCGGCTAGAGATAATGAGATGAGATAATGAGATATATTCTTTAGCTGTCTTTTTGATGACCTCTGACATCTTGCCCCAAAGTTCCTCAGGTGTGCATTCCTCTTCCACGTATTCCAGCAGAGGACTGAATCTGTTGCAGATCTCATTATTGAATTTAGGTGGTATGGCTTGTACATCAAATCTTATTGGTATTGTTTGATTTGACTTGGTTGCTTTTAGGTGGCTCTTCAATTTTGCCAGGAGCAGTTGATGGTCACTGCCACAATCTGCACTTGGTCTGGTCTTTACATTCTCCAGAGTGGATCTCCATCTTCTGTTTATTAGGATGTAATCAATCTGATTGGTTTTTCTATTGCCTGGACTTCTCCATGTAAAAAGTCTTCGTGGATGGTGTTCGATGAGGGTGTTGCCAATCATTAAGTCATTGCTGTTGCATAAGTCGATCAGTTGTTCTCCTCAATCATTTTGATCTCCCAGACCATGCTGACTGACTGTTTGGGATGGAGTTGTTAACTTCCCAACTTTGGCATTTCAGTCTCCCATTATTATGAGCATATCTCTTGCTGGTAGATGATCGATGGTTGTCTGCAATTTCTCATAGAATTCATTCAGGATGTCTTCAGGTGTATCTGCTGTTGATGGGTAGCTTTGAACAAGTGAGATGTTGATTGGGTTTGGTTTCAGCCTTGCTGTGATGATTCTAGGGCTGATTGGGCTATAGCCAATGAGTGATTTTGCCATGGTCTTATTCAGGATGAATGCAACTCCTTCTCTCCTTGGGCCAGTGTCTTTACCTGAGTATATCATGATGTCTCCACTCTCTGTCTCAAAGTGTCCTTGGCCCATTATCCAATGTTTGGCAATTCCCAGGATTTTGATGTTCATGCATTTAATTTCACTTGTAATGATGTTAAGTTTGCCTGTTGTCAAGCTTTTCACATTCCATGAGATGTAAGGTTGTCAGAAGGCAAACCCTGCTTCTTCCTGTGCTGAGACCTTCCAGTTTGGAAATTCCCTTATTGGGCTTTGTTTCCGAACCTTCATCCTTGTCAGCCCTCTTGGAAGCAGGTGCTGCCTCTTCCCCAGTCACTCTTTGGACGTCAACCAGCCTGCAGGGCACACCGGTTGACATCATATCACAAATGTTGTGTTGAGCCTTCATTTGACTGACAAAACCAACATAGTATGGTGGGTGGTCAGGTCCTTCCATACCGCAGGCCCTCCTAACTGGGGCATGATCCTCCTTACTCGGATCTGAGATTGCTTACCATTGTCCTATATCTTGGAGGACCTCTGCCAACCGTCTCTGACATTCACACTGCTGCCTGTGTATGTACTATTTATGCCATGGCTGGCTCCCTGAGCAGGTGCTACCCCTCTGGGACAGAGGGGACCTGGGAGTAGAGGCGACTAAGGGGCCACTCCACTTTCCCCAAAGCCACAGCTGCCATACTAGGCCTCATCTCTGGATGCGGTTTAAAGTCTTACCCAGGAGTACGTGATCAAATTAAACAGTTTGTATTGGTTACAAAAGGATTATTTTTCAAAATTCCACAACATGAGTGTAGAATACTGCAGTATAAAGTTTGAGTGGAGTGTGAAGTTATAATATTTTCTACTTTTAAAAAGTAAGGAGACATGGAGAGATTAGATTAGATTAGATTAGATTAGATTAGATTAGATTAGATTAGATTAGATTAGATTAGATTAGATAAAACTTTATTCATCCCTTTGGGAGGGTTCCCTCAGGGAAATTAAGATTCCAGCAGCATCATTACAGATAAACAGAGAAAAGAAATAGAGAAAAACTTCTAGATAAATTAAGTATTTACATATACAAATATAAAAAGAATAAGATACGGTATGGGGAAGAGACGAAGGGGGAGAGAGAGGAGGGAAAAAAAGGGAAGGGGGGCAGCAGGAGAGATATTGCACTTTATATTGCACATTGTCCGGTATTGCTTATTGTTAGGCTAGGCTACTGCTCCTTCCCATCCTCTGTCCTCCTGTTACCCCTCCTCCCCCCCAGAGAGGAGTTGTACAGTCTGATGGCATGAGGGACAAAGGAGTTTGAGTCTGTTCATCCTGCACTTGGGAAGGAGCATTCTGTCACTGAACAGACTCCTCTGGTTGCTGATGATGGTGTGCAGAGGGTGACTGGCATCGTCCATGATGTTCAATAGTTTGTCCATCGACCTTTTCTCTGTCACCATCACCAGAGGGTCCAGCTTCATGCCGACCACAGAGCCAGCCCGCCTGATCAGTTTGTCCAGTCTGGATGTGTCCTTCTTGGATGTGCTGCCCCCCTCAGCACACCACGGTGTAAAACAGGACACTGGCGACCACAGACTGATAGAACATCCACAGGAGTTTCCTGCAGATGTTAAAGGACTGCAGCAGAGCTGGTTCCGACCTCCATGGGGCCCTAGGCAAGATTCTGCTAAGGGGCCCTCTTAACTGAACCCAAAAATGTTCAACAGTCGCACCTGACACCCAGTGCTTCCACTCATCCCCCCCTTTAAACATATTGCACTAGTGTCGCCACCTGTTGGTCTAACTCCAAATAAATACAGACCAAATCAAATCGAACTAAATGTGTAACAAATTACTCACCATTAAAAATGTCCCTTTCTGCACTTTCTGGATGCAAAATCATCAATAATGTCATCATATGATATTTGCTTCCCCACATCATGGTTGATGCTCATGATGGCCAAACCACTCAGACGTTCCTGAGACATGGAAGATCTCAGATAGTTTTTGATCATTTTTAACTTGCTGAAGCTCCTCTCAGCTGAGGCAACTGTCACAGGCAGAGTGACAGCAATTCTCAGGGCTATCCAAAGGTTAGGATAGAGTTCCTCCAGCTTTTTCTCACAAAGGAAAGAAAGCAGCTCAAAGGCAGTCATATTAGCTGATGGTAGGTCAGGTAAATTCTTGATTTTGTTTGCCAGATCAACTCCACTGATGTCACAGTCTTGGTTGAAGGTCAGAGTTTTCTCAAGTTCCATACACTGAGCCTTTAAGGAGTCACTGGACATCTGACATGCAGTGCTGAAGTTCAGCACTACTCCATATTTAGTCTTCACCTCAGAGCATTTTTTAAGGATTTTCCACTAGGAGACCAACTGGTCTGGGCAATACAATCACAGGCCCCAGAATCCATGTGGCTGCACCACTGCGGCATATTCTGTGATGCAAAATGGTTCACCAATCACCATACAGACAAACACACTACAGTGACTACACAGCTATCAAGAGCAATACCAAGCACAAATGTTATGTCAAAGACACTCAAAGTTACACAGTAATGACATCAGATTCTGACATCAGCCATCTCAGTAACCAAATTTTAGTTTTGTTTTTCTTAACCAACATGATCTTGTGTGTATATCTTATAACATAGATCTTCGTTTTCCTTGTTAAATGTATACTTACATGGTACTTGGTTAATTAATTGCAACTGATTGAACCAAATGATAAGACATAACTTGGTTTAAAATTTGGTCTCCCAGTGAAGCTGGTTTGGCATTGACTAGGAGACCAAATCTGGCCACTGGGAGACCATTTGGTCTCCCAGTAACTATGTTAAAAAATGCTCTGCTTCACCTGGTTCAGAGTTTCAAATCGTTCATCAATGGATGCTATTGTGGAGTCAACCACAATGTTGAAGAAGTAAAATATAGATAAGGCTACTATTAATTCAGCTCCATCAAATTGGCTGCACTTGTTTTACCTTCAGATACTGTACTTAAAATGTAGGTGATTTAGATTATTATTTAGCCTATTTAGCACCATTGTCATAATATTTCACGAGTTTTATTTATTCACTAATATATTTGCATCTATATTTGCCTGTGGGCTATCCAAGCAAACAAAATTCAATCTTAGTAAATATTTATCCATTACTTTCCATTTTGTATAAGTGCAGTTGTAACTACACTCAGAACGATTGATATAATACTGAAATTGTAGAAGCCAGCAAGACACACACGGAGACCGTCCGGGGTTCACCCAGGGCTCACCGCCTTGTTATGTAGGTCAAACACCGACTAGCCCTGTCCCTCCCACCCGGAGAGGAGAGTTACCTGACTGCTGTTCCCGCTGTTCATTTTCATGCAGTTTCTTTTTCCTTTTTTCACTCCCCAAGGGATAACTCCGCTTCATCTTGCTAGGTTGATGCACATGCACTGGGAATCTGATGTGCGCGAGCAGCGCGACGGACGGTCACGTCGTCACGTTTTTTTTCCCCCCACGGGGCCTCTATGAGTTTGCGGGGCCCTACGCAACGTGCGTAGTGTGCGTATTGGGTGAACCGGTACTGGACCGCAGCCTCCTAAGGAAGTATAGCCTGCTCTGTCCCTTCCTGTATAAGTGACTGGTGTTGCAAGTCCAGTCCAGCTTGCTGTCCAGCCACAACCCAAGGTACTTGTAGGAATCCACAGCCTCCACCTCGACTCCCTCGATCAGAACTGGTTGTGACTTTGAAGATGCAAACTCCACACAGAAAGGCCCCGGTAGACCAGAAGGTTCGAACACAGAACCCACTTGCTGTGAGGTGAAAGTGTAAACCATGCCACCCTGATTAATTATTAATTCATATAAATTAATTAGGATAGAGCCAGGAGACTTGGGATGAGGGAGACTTGGGACAGTTTGTATTCCCATAAATTAATTTCAACCAATCAAGTTTTAGATTCCATCAGAAGTTAGATGTTGCCCCTTAGAGAAACCGACTTCCTTTCGAGCCATGAAGTGTGACACTGCAGTAAGGTTTGTGCAGTTCAATATTTTATCAACCAAAAACTTGTATTTTCTCCTTCACCTCCACCTCCATTCTATGGTGTAATGTATGTTGGAGAATTGGGGATTTGTTAGGAATTAAAGTGTAGCCCAGAGTTACCAGATATAGTATAATTTATTAAACTTAAATTCTGGGGAGGAACATTTAAGGATTTATTTCATGTTACAGGTTTTTCCTTGTGGTTTGCAAATATAAAATAGTTTAAAAATGTTGTTAAAAATGTGGGCGTGTCTCTGCATAAGGATTAAACATTTCATTCCTTGAGAACGGAACTGTACTGTCTCATCAGGTTTTGGGTAAACTGACATTTTTCTCTTGCTGTATCAGCATTGTGTGTTCATACAGTTCATATGGTACAAATTTTGCTAATAAATAAAAAATTAACATGTAGGCCTAGGTATTTTATTTTTGTCCCATGTTTCCCCTCAGTGTCCCATGTCTCTCTACAAAACATAATGACAGAAAAAGTGAAGCCTGAAGGTCGGTATCTGTGACAAGCCGATAAACTAATGTTGTGCTAAGAGTGTACAGTAAATACTGAATGTGACGCTCCCTGCCAGGGCTTAATTTGAGCCGGAACATGACGGAACAAAATCCGGAACCTCCGTCGTCGGATCCGGCAGCTATTTTCATTTCATTCGATGTTCCGGCAGCTATTTAAATGGATCAGATCACCTCCATGACCATCACAAAGGGAAAAAAATCAAACAATAAATTAAATAAATAAGTAAATAAAAATGGGCGGCACGGTGGTGTAGTGGTTAGCGCTGTCGCCTCACAGCAAGAAGGTCCGGGTTCAAGCCCCGTGGCCGGCGAGGGCCTTTCTGTGCGGAGTTTGCATGTTCTCCCCGTGTCTGCTTGGGTTTCCTCCGGGTGCTCCGGTTTACCCCACAGTCCAAAGACATGCAGGTTAGGTTAACTGGTGACTCTAAATTGACCGTAGGTGTGAATGGTTGTCTGTGTCTATGTGTCAGCCCTGTGATGATCTGGCGACTTGTCCAGGGTGTACCCCGCCTTTCGCCCGTATTCAGCTGGGATAGGCTCCAGCTTGCCTGCGACCCTGTAGAAGGATAAAGCGGCTAGAGATAATGAGATGAGATGAGTAAATAAAAATGGGCGGCACGGTGGTGTAGTGGTTAGCGCTGTCGCCTCACAGCAAGAAGGTCCGGGTTCGAGCCCCGTGGCCAGCGAGGGCCTTTCTGTGCGGAGTTTGCATGTTCTCCCCGTGTCTGCTTGGGTTTCCTCCGGGTGCTCCGGTTTCCCCCACAGTCCAAAGACATGCAGGTTAGGTTAACTGGTGACTCTAAATTGACCGTAGGTGTGAATGTGAGTGTGAATGGTTGTCTGTGTCTATGTGTCAGCCCTGTGATGACCTGGCGACTTGTCCAGGGTGTACCCCGCCTTTTGCCCGTAGTCAGCTGGGATAGGCTCCAGCTTGCCTGCAACCCTGTAGAAGGATAGAGCGGCTAGAGATAATGAGATGAGATGAGTCAATAAAAATGTGTTTAGTGTTCGGTTTTGATTTTGATATCTGTTGTTGATTTCTCTCCTATGACATCCACAAAATCTATGCGGGGGGGACATGGGGTATATACTTCCGCTCAATAGAACACCGGGTTTTTTTGTAGCCGTTAGCTTGCGCTGTGGAAAAAACAAAGAAAGCTTACTAAAATTTTTCAAAGTCCCAGGACAGCCGGATCCTAAACGACCTAAAATGGACGACGTTGGACACAGTGACACTGCACTAGCACCTGCTGCAAGTGTACCAGACTCATACGTAAAAATGCATTTTAGTTGTATTCAGCGTCACTTTTTATATATGGCTCTCACGAAAATGTATTTGAAAATATGTGGCTTTCATGGCTCTCTCAGCCAAAAAGGTTCCCGACCCCTGCCTTAACGTATGTGTGGAGAGCGAGAGTGAACTTGAGTGCCTGTTTGGAGAACATTCTGAGCGTTGTCCATTGTTGTTCAGGATTTGATAACTGGTGCTGTTGCAATACATGTCATGCAATAGGCGTGTGTGCGTAAAGTTATAGTAAACCGCCTTTTTTTTTTTTTTTTTGAGTCGCCGGACCCACCCACCTCGTGCGTTCTGGCCCGGGACCTCCCACTTCACAAATTAAGCACTGCTCCCTGCACAGAATTTCACACAATCTACAAAAGCTGAAAACTGGTCCCAGGTCTCCCCGCTCTCTCCTACATAATAAAAACACGAGTCTGACAAAAAGCATCTAAAATACAGCATCAGCGTGCAGCAGGGAGCAGTGCTGCTCTCTGAGGACAGAGAGAAGAGATTTTGATTTGGAGCCAAAGAATTGAACTGGGGGTGGCACGGTGGTGTAGTGGTTAGCGCTGTCGCCTCACAGCAAGAAGGTCCTGGGTTCGAGCCCCGGGGCCGGCGAGGGCCTTTCTGTGTGGAGTTTGCATGTTCTCCCCGTGTCCGCGTGGGTTTCCTCCGGGTGCTCCGGTTTCCCCCACAGTCCAAAGACATGCAGGTTAGGTTAACTGGTGACTCTAAATTGACCGTAGGTGTGAATGTGAGTGTGAATGGTTGTCTGTGTCTATGTGTCAGCCCTGTGATGACCTGGCGACTTGTCCAGGGTGTACCCCGCCTTTCGCCCGTAGTCAGCTGGGATAGGCTCCAGCTTGCCTGCGACCCTGTAGAAGGATAAAGCGGCTCGAGATAATGAGATGAGATGAGATGAGATGAGATGAGAATTGAACTATAACCGTTCGATGTGACGTGACGTGACATGCGTGACGTCATTCCGGGCATCGCGGCGACACGAGTTGTCCCAGAGACGTCTCTAACCAACCCCCCCCCCCCCCCCCCCCAAATCCCCGTCAACCCCGGGGAGACATCTGTTCCATGGTGACTGGTTGCTATAGAAATGCTCGTTTTTCGGAGACAGAATTAGAGACCGGGAGGGAGGGGGGACGGGTCGTTAACCGAACGGCGACGTGGCATGTCTGCTGTGAGGAGCGATCTGGTCTCGTGCTGCCGGTTTGCACATGGAAAAGCTGCTGTTTTTCTGCGGCGAACCGGCCACCGCGGTACTCTATTATTTTCTCTCTCTTTAAATTCTACTTTGTTCTATATTGTGCACTCTCTCTCTCTCTCTGTTCATTTCATTCATCGTTATCATTTATTTGCTCGTGCGCATATATGAGGTCGCTATCCAGGTGCTGGGCATAACAGCGGCTTGCGCGTGCGTGCGTGCGTGCGTTCGTGTGGGTCTGCTGCAATGTTTCGCACACACTCTCAAGCAACTCTGCTTCTCTTTCTTTTATCTTGCATTAATGCGCGTCTCTGTAACGTGTGTGGGGTGAAGACAGCGAAGTAGCGCGCGTTCGGTCGGCTGTGCCGTTATGAAACCTGTGGCGCGCGCGCTTGTTGCTGTGAGAGACACCGGGGGGGAGATCGGCTCGCGCGCTAAATAATAGCAAAATAGCGGATGTCAGTGAGAGTGAGGTGCCGCTCGAGCTCACCGGAACTTCAGCTACCGTCGTGATGATGCTCTCACAGGGTTTGTTGTATTTGATATGCTCATTATTTCAGGTGCGCGAAATCTAGTTGCACACAAGCAGGCCTACGAACAGATTTGTGTGTGTGTGTGTGTGTATAAGTGAGATCGCGCGCGCGTGTCGTGTGCGCATGTGCCACACGGTCGACGAGACTATAAAAAGCAGCGTGCTGCCGTCAGCAGGCGACGGAACTTCAGAGAGTGCGCGTGCCAAATAGGAAGATCACAGACTAATCCATCCCATCTCATCTCATTATCTCTAGCCGCTTTATCCTTCTACAGGGTTGCAGGCAAGCTGGAGCCTATCCCAGCTGACTACGGGCAAAAGGCGGGGTACACCCTGGACAAGTCGCCAGGTCATCACAGGGCTGACACATAGACACAGACAACCATTCACACTCACATTCACACCTACGCTCAATTTAGAGTCACCAGTTAACCTAACCTGCATGTCTTTGGACTGTGGGGGAAACCGGAGCACCCGGAGGAAACCCACGCGGACACGGGGAGAACATGCAAACTCCACACAGAAAAGCCCTCGCCGGCCACTGGGCTCGAACCCAGAACCTTCTTGCTGTGAGGCAACAGTGCTAACCACTACGCCACTGTGCCGCCCCCACAGACTAACCCATTGCGTTAATTGTTATTCCTGTCTTATCTCATCTCATCTCATTATCTCTAGCCGCTTTATCCTTCTACAGGGTTGCAGGCAAGCTGGAGCCCATCCCAGCTGACTACGGGCGAAAGGCGGGGTACACCCTGGACAAGTCGCCAGGTCATCACAGGGCTGACACATAGACACAGACAACCATTCACACTCACATTCACACCTACGCTCAATTTAGAGTCACCAGTTAACCTAACCTGCATGTCTTTGGACTGTGGGGGAAACCGGAGCACCCGGAGGAAACCCAAGCAGACATGGGGAGAACATGCAAACTCCGCACAGAAAGGCCCTCGCCGGCCACAGGGCTCGAACCCAGAACCTTCTTGCTGTGAGGCAACAGTGCTAACCACCACGCCACTGTGCCGCCCCCACAGACTAACCCATTGCGTTAATTGTTATTCCTGTTTTATCTCATCTCATCTCATTATCTCTAGCCGCTTTATCCTTCTACAGGGTCGCAGGCAAGCTGGAGCCTATCCCAGCTGACTACGGGCGAAAGGCGGGGTACACCCTGGACAAGTCGCCAGGTCATCACAGGGCTGACACATAGACACAGACAACCATTCACACTCACATTCACACCTACGGTCAATTTAGAGTCACCAGTTAACCTAACCTGCATGTCTTTGGACTGTGGGGGAAACCGGAGCACCCGGAGGAAACCCACGCGGACACGGGGAGAACATGCAAACTCCACACAGAAAGGCCCTCGCCGGCCACGGGGCTCGAACCCGGACCTTCTTGCTGTGAGGCGACAGCGCTAACCACTACACCACCGTGCCGCCCCTTCCTGTTTTATATACAACTGAAATGAGCTGGACTTAAATCATGGAGAATTTACCTGCTTCTTCTTCTTCTCCTCTTCTTCTTCTTATTATTAATTTCACATTTTTGTCTATTTTTCACCGACACTGTTAGTGTCATTGCTGATCAAGCAACACTCAAATCATTTCATTAAGTTTTGGTCGCCTCTTGTTCTCATCTCATTATCTCTAGCCGCTTTGTCCTGTTCTACAGGGTCGCAGGCAAGCTGGAGCCTATCCCAGCTAACTACGGGCGAAAGGCGGGGTACACCCTGGACAAGTCGCCAGATCATCACAGGGCTGACACATAGACACAGACAACCATTCACACTCACATTCACACTCACGGTCAATTTAGAGTCACCAGTTAACCTAACCTGCATGTCTTTGGACTGTGGGGGAAACTGGAGCACCTGGAGGAAACCCACGCGGACACGGGGAGAACATACAAACTCCGCACAGAAAAGCCCTGGTCGGCCACTGGGCTTGAACCCGGAACCTTCTTGCTGTGAGGCAACAGTGCTAACCACTACACCACCGTGCCGCCCCCACAGACTAATCCATTACGTTAATTGTTATTCCTGTTTTATATATGACTGAAATGAGCTGGACTTAAATCGTGGAGAATTTACCTACTTCTTCTTCTTCTCTTCCTCTTATTATTAATTTCACATTTTTGTCTATTTTTCACTGACACTGTTAGTGTCATTGCTGATCAAGCAACACTCAAATCATTTAATTAAGTTTTGGTCGCCTCTTGTTTTTCAGTAAAATACTATACATTATTTCTCTGTGTAGAATTTCACTAAATTGAGTTGAAATTCGGGCGGTGCAGTGGTTAGCACTGTGGCCTCACAGCAAGAAGGCACGCCTCACCTTTCTGTGTGGAGTTTACATGTTTTCCCCGTGCCTTTGTGATTTCCCTCCCACAGTCCAAAGACATGCGAATTAGGTGAACTGGATAGTCTAAATGATCAGTGTAACAATAAATTGGTGCCCAGGGTGCCAACCTGCCCAGGATGTACCCCGCCTCTCGCCCAGTGTCAGCTGGGATTGGCTCCAGCTTCTTCCGTGACCCTAATGCATAAGTGGTATAGATAATGGATGAATTGAAATTTCCAAAAAGTTGTTTCAGTTGTGCTCAGAAAATCAGCACATAAATTGAAAATTTCATGGTAAATAAACCAAAATTTTCTTACTTACTTACTTACTATTTCCTTCAAGGAGAAGCCGAAATCCAATGTGGTGTAACTTTTAAATGTATATTTTTTATTCATTAAAGCCTTGAGCAGCATTAGGAAAATCAGGATGATGGCAGAAGATGATGGCAGGATGATGTGATCACTACTGAATATTTACCAGACCCTCTGTTTTATTAGCTCTGCCCACTGCTTCCTATTGGCTCATATTTTTAACGTTGGTAGGTTTGCGATGTTAAATTTCACCCCCAGTACCTAAAAATTATCCACTTCTGGGAGCGAACTGTCCACTTTTTTTTTTCCTGCATTTCCACATCCTTTCACATCCCAGTGAAATTTGAAATATTGTAGAATATTCTCCTATCATCCTCATCAACATCCTCCTCATCCTCAATACCATCCTCATCACCATCATCTTCCTTCTCATCCTCCTCACCACATCCTCCTCCACATTCTTATCACCATCATCATCACCATTATCCTCCTCCTCCTCTACATCATTATGATCTTTATCACCATCCTCCTTCTCCTCCTCCACATCATCATATCCTCCTCATCATCACCACCCTCTTCCTCATCATTATCCTCCTCATCACAATCATCTTCCTCATCATCTTAATCCTCATCATCATCATCATTAACATCCTCATCCCCTCTCATCCTTCTCATCACCATCACCATCCTCCTCCTATTCCTCCTCCACAACCTCATAACTATCTTCCTCATCATCATCATCCTCACCATTTCATGTCTTTCTCTTTTTCAGGTAAATGTTGAGGACCCTGTCACCATGTTGCCCAAATCCAGAAGAGCTCTCACAATTCAGGAGATCGCAGCACTTGCCAGATCCTCACTTCACGGTATACCAACACACACACTTTTATTCTACATATCCACCCATTCCTCTTGTACATTTCTGCATTTCTTCCTCCATATATGTGTGTGTGTGTGTGTGTGTGTGCGCGCGCGCACGCATGCAGGTATCTCTCAGGTGGTGAAGGATCACGTGACGAAGCCAACGGCAATGGCACAGGGACGAGTTGCTCACCTGATTGAGTGGAAAGGATGGTGCAAACCTACAGACGCTCCCAGTGCCCTCGAGTCTGACTTCAACTCCTACTCAGATCTGTCCGAAGGCGAGCAGGAAGCCCGCTTCGCTGCTGGTCAGTCTGTGTGTGTTTGTGTTTTTGTATTGTAGCTAACAGCCATATTTGTGTTAGCATATTACCAGAAGTCGCTCTCTAGTCAAAATTAACCAGCTCATGTAATGAAACACAAATTTAAAAGAGTATCTAGCAAGCTTACAAATTTACTTTTAGTCACTCGTAGGTTTAGCGAGCTACAGTTGTTGCCTCTCAGGTTGTGTTACTTTAGCTAGCTAACTAAATGTAGCAACCTAATGTGACCAAAGAAAAATAGCTACTAGAGACGGTTAGCGTTGTTTAAAATCTCATCTCATCTCATTATCTCTAGCCGCTTTATCCTTCTACAGGGTCGCAGGCAAGCTGGAGCCTATCCCAGCTGACTACGGGCGAAAGGCGGGGTACACCCTGGACAAGTCGCCAGGTCATCACAGGGCTGACACATAGACACAGACAACCATTCACACTCACATTCACACCTACGGTCAATTTAGAGTCACCAGTTAACCTAACCTGCATGTCTTTGGACTGTGGGGGAAACCGGAGCACCCAGAGGAAACCCACGCGGACACGGGGAGAACATGCAAACTCCACACAGAAAGGCCCTCGCCGGCCATGGGGCTCGAACCCAGGACCTTCTTGCTGTGAGGCGACAGCGCTAACCACTACACCACCGTGCCGCCGTTGTTTAAAATATTTTCATAGTATAGTATATTATGAAAAGATTAAGTGAACTAACATAGCTACTAAAATTAGGTACAGTGCTCAGCATAAATGAGCAGAGGCGATTCTAGAGTCTGTTGTGGCCCCAAGCAAAAATTTCCAGGGGGCCCTTCTGACCAGTGTTCATCACCAATATGTTATAAATAATCTGACACCAACGAAAAATGTATGAAACCAAAGTTTTTTAAATTCCAAATGTGAAAATACAATGGTAAAGAACAATAAAAATAAAAAAAATAAAAAATAAATAAGCCCTCAGGCCCCGACTCTCAGGGGGCCCCTGGGCCAGGGGGCCCCAAGCAGTTGCCTGCCTTGCCTGTTCACAAGCTGCACATCTGTAAATGAGTACACCACCTTTGAAAAGTAACATTTTAAAGAAGATCTCAATGAACACAATTTCCAAAATAATGACAAGACAAAGTTTAATATAACATCTGTTTAACTTATAACAGGAAAAAGTAAGGTTAATAATATAACTTAGATTACACATTTTTCAGTTTTACTCAAATTAGGGTGGTGCAAAAATGAGTACACCCCACAACAGAAACTACTACATCTAGTACTTTGTATGGCCTCCATGATTTTTAATGACAGCACCAGGGCTTTACATTAGCACCCGCCCACCCGCCAAAAGCGGGTAAAATTCGGCTTTGGCGGGTAATAACTTTAGTCTCACTAGCCACTTTGGCGGGTGGTTTATTCTGTGGTATGACAATATATTTTAATTATGGTTTTCTCTGAAGGCATCTGATATAATAAACATATTGCAATGTAATATTACGCACCTACAACTCCCATGAGCACCTGCATAAACATTCTGACAACATGTTAGAATTGTTTAGAACGTTCGTTAACGTCTCAGATAAAATCAGTGATACGGTAACCCGCAGTTAATAAACGAAGCAACAAAGTTGCTGATGACTGACAAGCGCACTATGTGGCGGCATATAGCTGGAGTTTCAAACCCTGCTGCTCAGGACAAAAGGGGCAGAGATGAGCAGGGCCGGAGCAGCATTTTAAAATCCCCGCGGTCCGTGACGCGCAAAGCGCACGCCGAAAAATGTTCGCCATATTTAAATGAGAGGGGTGAATTACACACCACACAAGAGCTCTATTCCTGAAATTACTTTTAATGGTGTTTGAACTGAATATCATCAGTTTTGAAAAAAAAATCCTGTATGTGGCAAGTGTAAGAATAATTTAAACTTGTTTAATGGTTTGATCTGGCCCAAGCAATAAGGACAAAAGATACCTTAACCATGTAGCCTATGGAACTAAGATACATTAACAATCTGGCATCCATTACACCTACACAAAAAAAAAAAATTCTGGGAAAAAAAAAATCAGTATACACCACCATCTTTTAGGCAAAGTTATCCAAGGCAAACATAAGTTAAAACTTTCCACTCTATTGCTTTGGCTTATCGAATGATTTATTTTTAAAATCACAAACAAGGTAGGCTACAACTGCGCTGCTTCGAAAATGGAAATTGAACAGTTTGATGAAAGTGTGTTGATGGTGACCATGAAAAACCCGTGTCTGACAGAATCAACGTTTAACATAATTAACAATGCACTTTTTATGGAGACGTTTTCATGTTATTCTTTATTTTTTTATCCAGTTGAATATTTAGCGTACAAATGTATTTTCAGCTCTTAAAAATGACCGAGGTCCGGACCTCAGTGGCCTCATAGCTGGCTGCGGCCATGGAGATGAACAAGACGCTAATAGGAAGATAAGACAGTTCAATGACAAATGGAAGTTAGGGCAAGATTGGCTAGTTCATAGCAAAACCGAAAATACCATGTACTGCGAAGACTGTAGAAAGTATGGCAAAGACAGGCACCAGTAATTTTAAACTTGAAACTATAAAGGACCACGAAAAGTCAAATGCACACATTGGTACTATAACATCAAAACAGGCGAAGGCGGCTGGTTCATTACAGGACAGCATTGCTTTCAGTCCCTGGCTGTCATGAAGTCGGCTGAGCTGGAGAGGATGAAGCTGCTGTTTAGAAACGTTCAGGCGATTGTAAAGAAGTTGATCCCGCCCCAGCTATCAACTTATGGCCTGCTGGAAGCCTCAGGTCATGAAGACCATTTTTCATGGACCATTCAGACTCATCTGATGATGAATGTCATGAGGACATTTAGGTGGGGTTTACATTAGACCGTATCAGCGGATCATCAGATTAACGTTTTTAAAACGATTAGCGTGCACACAGCAACGCCAATACACGATTCGCGTGCACACAGCAACGCCAATACACGGATACGCTCGGCTCCGCAGGCATCCTGCGCTCCAAATCACTCCGCCCTGAACAGCGAGTGCCCTCTGGAGGGTGCGCACTCCGGCCCTGCGCAGCTCACAGAGCGCGCAAGTGAAGCGCACAAGCAGTGATTCAGGACTGAGCCGCTGTGTGTGTGATCCCAGTGCATATCGGGCATGCGCGTCACTTACCACTTGCAAGTGGAAGGATGGCAAGCCTAAAGACAATCATAACTACACAATGGGCAGTATTTGCATCAATATTTGCAGTATTTTCATACTTTTATACTCTTTAATGAAAGGTGATACAAGGCGGAAGTCCGCGCCGTTTTTCAGCAGTCGCGTCACATGACCAACGAACGCCAGCGAATCAGGAAGGTGGATGTCACAGTGACGTTGTCCAATGACGACGCCAGCTAGAGCTCAGCACAGCGTATCCGCGTATCCGCGTATTCTCAATGTTTACACAGCACCGGACCAGACACGATCTGGATTGAATACGTGGACCCTGGCGGATTCCCATTTCCCGGCGTTTCCAGGCGTTTTAATGTAAACGGACAGTGCATCCGCGAAGAAAACGAGACAGATACGGTCTAATGTAAACTTGGCCTTAATGTCTCTCTCTACACTTGTTCACACACACACACACACACACACACACACACACACACTATTAATAGATGATACATCATATACATAATAATATTTGATAATACACATAATACTTGAATATCAAAACATCAAATGTTTTTCAATGATAAATGTTTTGAATTGGACTTTTAATATTAGAATCAATTCAGTTGTACTGAATGTTATTTTTCAAATTATATGATATTTCATATTGTAAGGGGCTTGAATTTGAGTTCAATAAACAGAATACTCTGTTTATATTTTTGTCTGAATTGGTTGCATGTTTTCATATAGGGAGCGACCTTAACAGCACTGAATACTTGAGTGCTACTGTAGAGATACATTATACACTGCCATTCATAATTAAATCTAGAGCTTCCGAACTTTAACATATCATGGTGAAGAAAAAACTGCGATTTCCTAGCAACAAAATTTTGGCTAGTGAAAAGGCTGAATGGCTAGTGACTCGGGAAAACCACTAGCCACAGTGGCCGGTGAGCAAAAAAGTTCATGTAAAGCCCTGGACAGCACCAAGTCTTCTAGGCATGGAATGAACAATTTGGTGACATTTTGCAACATCAATCTTTTTCCATTCTTCAACAATTACCTCTTTTAGTGACTGGATGCTGGATGGAGAGTGATGCTCAACTTGTCTCTTCAGAATTCCCCAAAGAATATAATTTATTTACACCACAAAGGTGAAGACTACAAGAAGATCAGCAAAGCTTTACTTATCAGTCAGAATACTGTAGCAAAAGTGGTACAAAAATTTAAGAAAGATGAAATTGCAACCATCTCACGGAGACGTCCAGGTCATCCATGGAAGTTAACACCTCGACAGGAGCATCTTCTGATGAGAAGGGTTGAAGAAAATCGGCATGCAAGTTCACTGCAGTTATCTAAAGAAATAGAAAGCCAAACTGGGGTGACTATTTCCCGTGGCACAATACGTGTACACTGCAGAGGAATGGCATGCATGGATGCCGTCCACGAAAGAAGCCTCTCCTAAAGCCCAGGCACAAAAAAGCCCGCCTAGAATTTGCCAGGGCCCATGCTGACAAAGATGAAGACTACTGGGACTCTATACTCTGGAGTGATGAGACCAAGATAAATGTTTTTGGAACTGATGGCTTCAAAACTGTATGGTGTCACAAAGGTGAGGAATACAAAGAAAAATGCCTGGTGCCTACAGTGAAACATGGTGGTGGCAGTGTCCTTATGTGGGGCTGCATGAGTGCTGCTGGTGTCGGGGAGCTGCATTTCATTGATGGCATCATGAATTCACAGATGTATTACTCTATACTGAAAGAGAAGATGCTACCATCACTCCATGCCCTTGGTCGTCGTGCACTTTTCCAACATGACTAAACACACATCTAAGGCCACTGTTGGATTTCTGAAGAAGAACAGGGTGAAAGTGATTCAGTGGCCAAGTATGTCTCCTGATCTGAACCCAATCGAACACCTATGGGGAATTCTGAAGAGACAAGTTGAGCATCACTCTCCATCCAGCATCCAGTCACTAAAAGAGATCATTGTTGAAGAACGGAAAAAGATTGATGTTGCAAAATGTCGCCAACTTGTTCATTCCATGCCTAGAAGACTTGGTGCTGTCATTAAAAATCATGGAGGCCATACAAAGTACTAGATGTAGTAGTTTTTGTTGTGGGGTGTACTCATTTTTGCACCACCCTAATTTGAGTAAAACTGAAAAATGTGTAATTTAAGTTATATTATTAACCTTACTTTTTCCCATTACAAGTTAAACAGATGTTATATTAAACTTTGTCTTGTCAACATTTTGGAAATTGTTTGTGTTCATTGAGATATTGCTTAAAATGCTACTTTTCAAAGGGGGTGTACTCATTTACACTGAGCACTGTAGCAGCAATGGATATCATGGAAACAATTTCTGGTGAGCTACAAAAATTAATGTAACTTTTAATCAAGAAAAACATATGACCAAAGAAGAGTCTACAATTATAGCCTAAATCAGGGGTCACCAAACTTTTTTCTCTGGGGGCCACATTGTCATTCCTGACTGTGATGGGGGGCCGGGGTCAGGTCAGCTATATAACATAGAATTGTACGACCCAGACAAATATGACCACCAGCAGGCCTCATTGTGTAGTAGAGATTACTAGCCTGGCACAGCCATCCCCACTACCATATCAACACTACTATATCAACACTTGATTCCTGGCACATATTTGTTTATCTTTACTAGTGGTTTGCAAAAATAGTAATCGAGTCTTCACACTTTGTTTTAATTTGAAATACCACAGATATTCCATTTATTTATTTTCTAATAAAAATAACATCAAAGCTGTCAAGGTAAGAAACATCTGCCTAGTTGAGGTGATTGACACTGGCAAAGGTGAGTGGAAAATTATAAATTATAGGTAGGCCTGTTGATATTATTAATAATATTAATAATAATTGTGTGCAGCACTTAATAAAGGTCAAATAAATAGGCCTATAAAATAAATACATTTTTAAAAAACAGTGAAATTATAATATGAGCAATAGATCATAGCAGTTGTGCTGTGTCCTGCACGTCATTGCTCTCATCCATGGCCAAAGCAAAAAATTCGAATTCTTTCTCATTCAGCTGGTCATACACGTTGTCCCCCAAATCTTCGGTTCGCCTGGTCATTGTAGGTGCAGAGAGACTCACCGCGTTGAGCGCATCCTTCTTGTCGGGACACACCTCCTCAGCCACAGCAAGCATGCATACTTTAACAAAGTCCCCATCAGTAAACGGCTTTCCATGGGTAGCTAGTAGGTGAGCTACCTTGTAGCTAGCTCGGACAGCAGCCTGATTGATCTGGGTTTGGTGAAGGAATACATTCTGTTGTGCAGCCAGTCTGCATTTCATCCTCCGAATCCTGTCTTCTCTTGTTTGCCCTTGAAAACTAGCATACTCTTTGTGGCGGGTTTCGTAGTGACGACGCAGATTACATTCTTTGAAAACCGACACACTTTCTTTACATACAAGACAAACTGCACTGTCCTTACACTGAACGAAAAAATAATCGGTGGTCCACTGTTCTTTAAAAACTCTGCACTCTCTGTCAACTTTTTGCTGACCGCTAGCCATTTTGCTGTCCTGAACACTGATAGTTCTCTGTGCATGCGTTGCCTGTCACTGCTTGATTGCGAGCATATGACGAAAATTCGGAAAATATGAATAGTTCATTTTATAACTAAATATCAATTTTAATTGATAAAATCAACAAAAATACAAGATGGAAACATGTTATTATTTGCCAAAAAGCAATTTAAAAAAATAGGCCATGACCACTTTTGGGGATTGCCTCATAGGGCCGGTTCAAGTGGTGGGGGGCAGAGGGGCTGGGGGGCCGGTCAAAGGGGGGTGGCGGGCCGGAGTTTGATGACCCCTGGCCTAAATGATCACCATGGTTTAAGTGTAATTAGCATTTTTAGTGTCATCATGAGTGGAATCATAACTAGCCAACTCACATGTTGGATTAATGAGACAGAGATAACATATAAGATTTATAACCACTGCAAAGAGAATGTTAGTTAAGTTGTAGTATTATTTTAAAATATTATCATATTGTATTAAAAGATGAGATGAAATGTTGACTAGCAAGCTAAGCAACTAACTACAACTAGCTATGGCCTATCAGGTCAAGTCACATTAACTAGCTAACTAGATCACTTGTTAACTTAGCATGTAATTCAACTTTTAATAGGATATTTATTATCAGAACACATTAGATCAGATTGACTATAAATACATAGCTAGCTGGGTAACAGCTCAACACTAGCTTACATTAGCTAGCCAAGTGTAATCATGAAAACGACTGATGGTCTGACAACACTGTTAGAAAATAAAAATAATGGCCAAAATAAATGAAATAAGACAGGCAGATTGTACTTTCAGATTGTAAACACACTCTGTGAAGAGAATTATGGGATGTCTGTATGTTGCCATGAGAACAGGACGGATTTTTACCTCAGGAGCACAAACAGTGTTTAAAGGTACTTTCTAGCCACTACACATGTAATGATTCACCCAATTCACGATTTGATTCAAGTCGATTCATGATTTTGGGTTCACAATGAAATTTTCCCCACAATATTTTTTAGAAAAAAAATTAAATGAATAAAATTTTATTACCAAAAAAAAAAGCAAAAAAAAATCCTATTCTTTTTCAACTTAAATATTCCTTTGGTTAAATTTAAATTAAAAAAGTTTTGTTTCATTTTCTTAATAAAAAGCAATAATTATTGACCCACATTTGTTAAAGGTAAAATATAATAGACTATTAACTAAAATATTGCTTTTATTAAAAGTGAAAAATGTTAATAACAAACAGGCCTTTTCTTAATAAACTTTTCTGAACATTTGTACTGCCTCTATTTGCTTCTACTTTCTTGATCTTTCAGCAGTATGTAAAAAGAGAACTCTGATTTCTTGTTAACTTTATTTGTACACTCAATCACAGAACAGCTCTTTCCCATTTTCAATCTATTTGTGTGTGTGTGTGTGTGTTTTCATGGCATTAGAGCAGAGTTACTTCTGCCTAGTGTGAAGCCATGTGTATTCCCACTATTGTACATGATTGCTCCCTCTGCTATCTAAACAATGCAGTTAGATCTAGGAAAAACTAAGAGATTACCCCGCCTGATAATAATTGCGATTTATTTTTTTATTTCATCGATTCAAAACATCATAAATTTTTATCACAATTTGTCATTGCACAAAATATTGTTACAGTGGGGCAAAAAAGTATTTAGTCAGCCACCAGTTGTGCAAGTTCTCCCACTTAAAAAGATGAGAGAAGCCTGTAATTTTCATCATAGGTACACTTCAACCATGAGAGACAGAATGGGGGAAAGAATCCAGGAAAGAACATTGTATGATCTTTAATGAATTAATTGGTAAATTCCTCGGTAAAATAAGTATTTGGTCACATACAAACAAGCAAGATTTCCGTCTCTCACAGACCTGTAACAACTTCTTTAAGAGGCTCCTCTGTCCTCCACTCATTACCTGTATTAATGGCACCTGTTTGAACTCGTTATCAGCATAAAAGACACCTGTCCACAACCTCAAACAGTCACACTCCAAACTCCACTATGGCCAAGACCAAAGAGCTGTCAAAGGACACCAGAAACAAAATTGTAGACCTGCACCAGGCTGGGAAGACTGAATCTGCAGTAGGTAAGCAGCTTGGTGTGAAGAAATCAACTGTGGGAGCAATTATTAGAAAATGGAAGACATACAAGACCACTGATAATCTCCCTCGATCTGGGGCTCCACGCAAGATCTCACCCCGTGGGGTCAAAATGATCACAAGAACGGTGAGCAAAAATCCCAGAACCACACGGGGGGACCTAGTGAATGACCTGCAGAGAGCTGGGACCAAAGTAACAAAGGCTACCATCAGTAACACACTACGCCGCCAGGGACTCAAATCCTGCAGTGCCAGACGTGTCCCCCTGCTTAAGCCAGTACATGTCCAGGCCCATCTGAAGTTTGCTAGAGAGCATTTGGATGATCCAGAAGAGGATTGGGAGAATGTCATATGGTCAGTTGAAACCAAAATAGAACTTTTTGGTAAAAACTCAACTTGTCGTGTTTGGAGGAGAAAGAATGCTGAGTTGCATCCAAAGAACACCATACCTACTGTGAAGCATGGGGGTGGAAACATCATACTTTGGGGCTGTTTTTCTGCAAAGGGACCAGGACGACTGATCCATGTAAAGGAAAGAATGAATGGGGCCATGTATCATGAGATTTTGAGTGAAAACCTCCTTCCATCAGCAAGGGCATTGAAGATGAAACGTGGCTGGGTCTTTCAGCATGACAATGATCCCAAACACACTGCACAGGCAATGAAGGAGTGGCTTCGTAAGAAGCATTTCAAGGTCTTGGAGTGGCCTAGCCAGTCTCCAGATCTCAACCCCATAGAAAATCTTTGGAGGGAGTTGAAAGTCTGTGTTGCCCAGCGACAGCCCCAAAACATCACTGCTCTAGAGGAGATCTGCATGGAGGAATGGGCCAAAATACCAGCAACAGTGTGTGAAAACCTTGTGAAGACTTACAGAAAACGTTTGACCTCTGTCATTGCCAACAAAGGTTATATAACAAAGTATTGAGATGAACTTTTGTTATTGACCAAATACTTATTTTCCACCATAATTTCCAAATAAATTCTTTAAAAATCAGACAATGTGATTTTCTGGATTTTTTTTTCTCATTTTGTCTCTCATAGTTGAAGTGTACCTATGATGAAAATTACAGGCCTCTCTCATCTTTTTAAGTGGGAGAACTTGCACAACTGGTGACTGACTAAATACTTTTTTGCCCCACTGTATATGCCAACTAGCTAAGCAGCTTTGAATTGAAGGTGATAATATTTTTATAAAGCATTGGAACTGAAATAAAGACCACAAATGTATGTGTATGTGTGTGTGTGTGTGTGTGTGTGTGTGTAAAAGTAAAATCAGTTTAGGAGTGTGTCTGTGAATATGAGAGGGTTTGCGACATCACCTACAGGATACTGGCTGTCTGCCTGCATTCTCACACACACACACTGCAGCCTTTTCTACTGGAGTTTGGCAGTTTTCCCAGGAGTGGTGTGTGTGTGTGTGTGAGAGAGTGATGAATGGACTGAACTGGTCTTCACAGTACAGAACAGATTGAGGGGCGGAAGGGGGAGGGGCTGCTCCACTCTGATTGGTCAATTATATGGCTGCAGGAAATTGATCGTAACTTGCTGAATCATTCAGCCAATCACATGTCAGTGTATATTGCAGTGTGTGTGTGTGTGTGTGTGTGTGTGTGTGTGTGCAAACTGATGATTTTGTGTATGTGACAGTAAGGTCACGTAGGTAGAGGACACTCACGTGTGATGTCATCAGCATGCGTCATTGTGCTGTCAGTCAAACACCAGAATGCGTCATGTGCCATAAAATTAGACCATCTCCATGGCAATGTCATGCCCTCTACTGGAATGTACCATTAAAATGTTGAAATGGAGTGTGTGCGCACGTGTGTACAGTGTAGAAGTGTGTTATGAGCCCATGTGCTAATTATATAGGATATAGGGCTACTTGACTGTGTTTGCTATTGATCTCTGTGTATGTTTGTGTGTGTTTAGGTGTGGCAGAACAGTTTGCCATTGCTGAGGCAAAACTTCGTGCCTGGTCTTCAGTAGATGGAGACGAATCGAATGATGATTCATACGACGAGGACTTTCTGTCTGCTCATGAGCCCACCACACAGAGTACAGGTATACACACACGCCACTTGAGTCAAAAGTAATTAAAAAATGTGTATAATTATTCATGATTAATTTCACAAATAAGACAGGAGATGTGAATATCTTAAAGGGACAAGGTAAAAATAATAGGTTTTTTTAAAGGGACAGTATGTATTAACAAGCTGAAAACAGCAGAGCGAAAAAGATAGCTAATAGTCTATTTTTAATAGATAATTAAAAATAAACAAACACTGATACTACTCCTAATAATAATTAAATAAACAAATATTACTACTACTAATAATAATAATAATAATAATAAGTTGGTACTAATATCACGAATAATCGATCTGAATACAAAAATTAGTAAAATTAGACTTATTTCTCTCTACACATCGTTTCATAGCCAGAAAAAATCTTGAGTTCAACCAGACACAGTCTTTTATTATTTTTTATTTTTTTTTATTTTTTATTATTATTACTCCATTTTTCATTCCTAATTGCCCTTTTCAAGCTCCTCAGTCTGTGGTTCTGGCTTCAAGTTTGGCTGATGATTGTGGTTTCCATTCACATGTTCCAAAGAGTGCATTATACAACACAAATCACACCAATTGAAATGTAAAATAAAGGTTTGTGTGTGAATAAAAGGATGAGGAGACTGACATTGCGAGCGAGTGTTCCAGTGTTTGGGACGTGACTGTGGACTCACACTGACTCAGGACACATCCTTCTGTCCCAGTGCCTGACTTTCACTCACAGATATTTTCAACAAGCACCAAGCAGAAATAATAATAATAATAATAATAATAATAATAATAATCTTGTCCAGGGTGTACCCCGCCTTTCGCCCGTAGTCAGCTGGGATAGGCTTCAGCTTGCCTGCGACCCTGTAGAAGGATAAAGCGGCTAGAGATAATGAGATGAGATGAGATGAGATAATAACAATAATAATAATCTCATCTCATCTCATTATCTCTAGCCGCTTTATCCTTCTACAGGGTCGCAGGCAAGCTGGAGCCTATCCCAGCTGACTACGGGCGAAAGGCGGGGTACACCCTGGACAAGTCGCCAGGTCATCACAGGGCTGACACATAGACACAGACAACTATTCACACTCACATTCACACCTATGGTCAATTTAGAGTCACCAGTTAACCTAACCTGCATGTCTTTGGACTGTGGGGGAAACCGGAGCATCCGGAGGAAACCCACGTGGACACGGGGAGAACATGCAAACTCCGCACAGAAGGGCCCTCGCCGGCCACGGGCTCGAACCCGGACCTTATTGCTGTGAGGCGACAGCGCTAACCACTACACCACTGTGCCGCCCGATAATAATAATAATAATAATAATAATGTGTTGCAAGGCAAAACAAACCTCTCCTGGCAGCACTTATTTTATACCTATATGTTGATAATGGTAGTATTTCTCAATCATCAGCTGTCAGGTTATAGTCCTATGAAAATCCATAACCTTGAGTTTGACATTTCAAAGTCATTCAAGGTCAAAGGTCATGGCAGCAACTGAAAGCCCATATGGGACTTCTTATTCAGTTAGGTCCATATATATTTGGACACTGACACAAATTTTGTTTTTTTTACCTGTTTACTGAAACATATTCAAGTTATAGTTATATAATGGACATGGACATAAAGTCCAGACTTTCAGCTTTCATTTGAGGGTATCCACATTAAAATTGGATGAAGGGTTTAGGAGTTTCAGCTCCTTAACATGTGCCACCCTGTTTTTAAAGGGACCAAAAGTAATTGGACAATTGACTCAAAGGCTATTTCATGGGCAGGTGTGGGAAATTCCTTCATTATGTCATTCTTAATTAAGCAGATAAAAGGCCTGGAGTTGATTTGAGGTGTGGTGCTTGCATTTGGAAGATTTTGCTGTGAAGAAAACATGCGGTCAAAGGAGCTCTCCATGCAGGTGAAACAAGCCATCCTTAAGCTGCGAAAACAGAAAAAACCCATCTGAGAAATTGCTAAAATATTAGGAGTGGCAAAATCTACAGTTTGGTACATCCTGAGAAAGAAAGAAAGAAAGAAAGAAAGAAAGAAAGAAAGAAAGAAAGCACTGGTGAACTCATCAATGCAAAAAACTTGGACACCCACAGAAGACAACAGTGGTGGATGATCGCAGAATAATTTCCATGGTGAAGAGAAACCCCTTCACAACAGCCAACCAAGTGAACAGCACTCTCCAGGAGATAGGCATATCAATATCCAAATCTACCATAAAGAGAAGACTGTATGAAAGTAAATACAGAGGGATCACTGCATGGTGCGAGCCACTCATAAGCCTCAAGAATAAAAAGGCTAGATTGGACTTTGCTAAAAAACATCTAAAAAAGCCAGCACAGTTCTGGAAGAACATTCTTTGGACAGATGAAACCAAGATCAACCTCTACCAGAATGATGGAAAGAAAAAAGTATGGTGAAGGCGTGGTACAGCTCATGATCCAAAGCATACCACATCATCTGTAAAACACGGCGGAGGCAGTGTGATGGCTTGGGCATGCATGGCTGCCAGTGGCACTGGGTCACTAGTGTTTATTGATGATGTGACACAGGACAGAAGCAGCCGGATGAATTCTGAGGTATTCAGAGACATACTTTGTTCTCAAATCCAGCCAAATGTAGCCAAACTGATTGGTCGGCATTTCATAATACAGATGGACAATGACCCAAAACATAAAGCCAAAGCAACCCAGGAGTTTATTAAAGCAAAGAAGTGGAATATTCTTGAATGGCCAAGTCAGTCACCTGATCTCAACCCAATTGAGCATGCATTTCACTTGTTAAAGACTAAACTTCAGACTTAAAGGCCCACAAACAAACAGCAACTGAAAACTGCTGCAGTAAAGGCCTGGCAGAGCATTAAAAAGGAGGAAACACAGCGTCTGGTGATGTCCATGAGTTCAAGACTTCAGGCAGTCATTGCCAACAAAGGGTTTTCAACCAAGTATTAGAAATGAACATTTTATTTACAATTATTTAATTTGTCCAATTACTTTTGAGCCCCTGAAATGAAGGGATTGTGTTTAAAAAATGCTTTAGTTCCTCACATTTTTATGCAATCATTTTGTTCAACCCACTGAATTAAAGCTGAAGGTCTGAACTTCAGCTGCATCTGAATTGTTTTGTTCAAAATCCATTGTGGTAATGTACAGAACCAAAATTAGAAAAATGTTGTCTCTGTCCAAATATTTATGGACCTAACTGTATGTTGATAATGGTAAACATCTGGCTATCATGAACCATTTTAAAGTTATAGCCCTTTGAAAACCCATAACCTTCCATTTGACCTTTCAAGGTCACTGAAGGTCAAAGATCATGGTGCCAAATGAAAGCACATATGGTACTTCCTATAAGATAATAATGGTAAGTATCTGTCTATCATCAACCATTTGCAAGTTACAGCCCTCTGAAAATCTGTGACCTTGAGTTTGACCTTTCAAGGTCACTCAAGGTCAGAGATCATGGTGCCAAATGAAAGGCCATATGGGAGTTCCTATATGCTCATAATAGAAAACATCTGTCTATCGGCAACTGTCTTTGAGTTATAATGGAAAATATCCTATTTTGGCCAAAAGGTTGACCTTTCCAGTGACCTTGACTTTCACCTTGACACGATTATCCCCAAAATTTAATCAGGTAATCTACGGACCATTGCCCACCTACCCTGAAAATTTGAAGTCAATCAGTGCAACCATCTAGACGCTAGATTGTTAAAAGACAGACACACACACAAACAAACAAGGTCACTCAAGGTCAAAGGTCATGGTGCCAAATGAAAGCCCATATATGACTTCCTATATGTTGATAATAATAAACAGCTCTTTATCTTATCTATAGCTCTTGCTCCTCCTACTCAAGCGAGTAGGACGCTTTTTGCTTTGCTCCTGCTTGAACTTCTCTTTTCTGCTTTTTTCACTATTTCTCTATTTTTTCTTATTTGCTTTCTTTTTACTTACATTCAACAAGATAACCTAGAAGTTAGACAAAGCAACTGACACAGAAGACTGGATTATAGCAAAATGGGGAAACCAAGGAACTCTAGTAACAAATGGATTGAGCTTGAAAAAAGAATTTCTAGCCTGGAATCTATGATTAATGCCCGTCTATTAAGGATTGAAGGGAGTCCAGCAGCCGATACCGCTAAAGGGAATGCGGGGAATGTTCAGCATCTGAATGATGGGAACTTGGATGAATCGGTTGACTTCACAAAGCAAAATGTGAGTACTGATTGCTGGAAAAGACAAGGTGCTAGACCCAAAAACAAAAGGGCATTAACTTCAACTCCATTGCGGTCTGATGCCGTCAAACCTACAGTCTATGAATACCACCGGGCTGAAAACTACAGATATACACAGCCCATTACACTCCAGAACAGATTTCAGTGCCTTACAGACATGGAACCAGTAGTTCCTAGAAAGTGGCAGAATTTGAATAACAAAAATAAAGCTCGCAGTAGAGGTAGAAAGCAGCCGCCAACACTTGTTAATCCTACAACCCTTGTTGTGGGTGATTTCACTGTGGAAAATATTGGAGGAGAGTCCATGGTTGTGTGCTGTTTTCCTTACGCTTCCATCTCAGAGACTACAGACAACATTTCAAAAATGCTGTCAAACTACAAATCAATTAAACACATTATTGTGCATGTTGGAGCAAATGATGTTTTCAGGGAACAGCTCACTGTGAGGAAATCTTTCAAAGACCTTTTTTCTGCCCTAAACGGACTTGGAATGCCTTTTTTTATCAGTGGTCCATTACCAGGATCTGTGATCGGCAATTACGGGTTTTCCCGACTGCTCAGTCTCAACACCTGGCTTGCAAAGACATGTTTTTCCTCTGGCATTAATTTTATTGACAACTTTAACCTTTTCTGGAAACACAAAGCCTTTTTCAGCCCAAATAGCACAGAACTCAGCTGAACTGGTGCCAAAGTCTTGGCAGACCATTATCAACACTCTGTCCACCATTCCATGCCGACCTTGGGTACACTCTCTGATAAGCGCTCTGTAGCTGCACTGAAAGGAGCTAACAACACTGATATGAACTCTGTTTGGGTACAAACTGAACCTCCCAGGGACATCAACAAAGGCTCAAAAACAGTACGGAAACACACTGTTGAGGTTCAAACTCAAGCAGTGAATCTGCAGGCAGAAAGAAGCGGGACTAACGCTCACTCTGATGGATTCAAGCAAAACTCCTTGTCACCAACGAAGGCAACTAAGCCCCCAGCAACTACAGAGGATCATGCTGACTCATCTGCCCCCAATACAGTTCAGGAAAATGATCAGAGGGTGGCTCTATCACCACACACATCCCCGTCACTTTCCAAGGCTAGCAACATGATATCTGAGCTAACGGGTAAGCTGGCAGAACTATCAGAAAGACAATCAGATAAACAAGCATCAACACAACCTCCTGAGACTGGCAATAGGCAATCACCAACAACAGCAGTGGATGTAACCCCAAGCCCCTCTGTATCTCCTTCACCCCCCAGACTGCGTTTTGCTGAGAAAATGGAGAGACTATTGTCTTTAAGCCGAGTGTCTTTGGCAAGCCCAAGAGGACACTCAAATCAAATACCGTACACAGAGCTGTCTCATGGTCAGGCCTTGTGTACCCCAAAATCTCTAATGATATATCCAACTGCCACAGCACCCAAGAAACAGAGGGCACCACCTCCTCCTGTGATTACAGATAAGACTCAAGGACCATGTGCACAGCTACAGTTCACCAGCAGCAGTGAAGACCTTCATGTTGGAACGAACTGATATAATCTGGGTCCAGATGGTAGTTTTGAAAATAAGCTGGGACCCACGACGTACTTTTCTATTCCTGTGCTAACAAGAAGGAGAGGTGTTCTTATTCATCCTATCAATGGGGTAAACTCGTCAAATCTCCTTCCAGTTCCAAAACAACCACAGAACGCTTCTGTGGAAATTATCCCCACATTCACTGTAAAACTGGCTCTTCAGAATGTAAGATCACTTAATAAGCCTTTTTTAATTAATGACTTCATCGGTACACACAAACTGGATTTTATGCTTCTTACTGAAACTTGGCTTGAACAATCAAGTAACTCTATTACTCTTATTGAAGCAACTCCCCCACTCTTTGATTTCATGAGTGTTGGAAGAGCCAATAAACGGGGAGGAGGAATAGCAAATATATACAAGGCATGTTTTCAGTACAAACAGACAACTCTTGGTGATTTTACATCTTTTGAATACCTAAGTGCAATCCTAAAATGTTCTTCTAACATATTAGTGTTGACTATTTACAGGCCACCAAGACTTTCTGCACCACTGTTCCTACAGGAGTTTGGGGAACTGTTGTCAAATATTTGTTTAGAGTTTGACAATCTTATTATTTCTGGGGATTTTAATTTCCATGTTGATAATCCAGATAACACATATGCAAATGAATTTCTTACACTGATTGATGCCTTCAACCTAACACAACATGTACAAGGGCCAACATGTCTGTGAATATTCTCAGTCATCCAGGTCATAGTAACTATGGGTGGTAAAAGAGAGCAACTGGACTTGCTTGAAGATTCTTGAAGACGTTTCACCTCTCATCCGAAAGGCTTCTTCAGTTCTGTCTGACTGGTAGGGAGTATCAGGTATTTATCCTCTCATGGATGAAAAGCTCATCTAAGGTGTCAGTCACTACGTTTACATGCACATAGAGAGAATCGAATTTCTGCCATTGCTCGACTGAAATCGAAGTTCAAAATGCCATGTATACACCTTAATTCGGCTGAAATTGAACCGAACTTGATTTCTTGGAATCGAGCTACACGACCTAGATTATGCGATTTCTGCCGAGCTACTTAGTGCATGTATACCCTATTGAGCTACGTATTCGAGCTACTTACTTCAGCACTGCCCCTTCCGGAAGTGACAAGACCACAAGGGAAACACAACAGCCTCGGTTGGCATGACAACGAATCATGACAACGGCATGAATCTTTTCTTTTTGTGGCATTGTTTGCACTGTTAAAATTTAGCTCACTTACTGTATCACCAAATACATCTGTACAGCTGTTGCATAGCTGTGAATTGTGTCGAAAAAACAGCCTCGGTCGGCATGACACTTCACCTTAGCCGCCCACTTTATTGGGAACACTTCTGTTCGTACATACAAACTACAAACACTCTTCTTAGAGTTTAGAGTTTATTTTATTTTTAAAAGGGACAGTGTACAAATTAAACATTATCCTTGTGGTAAGGACAGATGTCTGTACCAGGTTATAGCAGTGCATGCTAATTTCCGCCTGTAGTCACTTTGTTTATACTCTTGAATAGCTCTTCTTCATGACGACAACCGGAAGTGTACCAACACGATGGGGCGTGTAGCGCCACCTGTGGCTCGGGTGCACAATGCACCTCATAACAATAGCTCGATTTAAAACTGTGCATGTAGGATTGGATTTCTCTGGCACCCTGCTGGGACCTTCAGCTCGATTACCGACAGCAGCTCGATTTGGATGTGCATGTAAACGTAGTCATTGAGTCATCCTGTTGGTGTGGGTCACTGGGGGCTGAATGTGAATGGCCTCCAGAGTCATTAGGGTGATCAATGGATTGCCCGTTAAGGTGATCAATGGAATGCTGATTCTCTCTGTCCTCCTGTGAGCCACTGAAAACAGCTGGGTTTTGGTGTGCATTCAGTTGTCTGGGAAGTGTGCCAAGGACTGCATTGTAGGTGGCTGATAAATTATGTCTTAGACCCCCACCTCTGTTCAGTGATGGCCATTCCAGGTTGACAAAAATGGCTTCTTTAACTCCTCGCTCATACCAACGATCCTCTCTGGCTAAAATGCATACGTTGGAATCCTGAAATGAGTGTCCTTTGTTGTTAAGATGAAGGTAGACAGCAGAGTCCTGGCCTGAGGAACCGGCTCTCCTGTGTTGAGCCATACGCCTGTGAAGCGGTTGCTTGGTTTCACCAATATACGAGTCCGTGCATTGCTCACTGCACTGAATTGCATACACCACGTTGTCCTGTTTGTGTCTGGGTATTCTGTCCTTAGGGTGGACCAATTTCTGCTTCAGGGTGTTACTGGGTCTGAAACGTACCAGAATGTTGTGTTTGTAGAAGATCCTCCTGAGTTTCTCAGATAGACCAGAAATGTAGGGAATGACAATGTTCTTGCGTTTGTTCCTGTTATCCTCCTTGTCCGTTACGTTCCTTTTCCTGCTCTTGAAGAAAGACCAGTTGGGATACCCACAGTTCTGAAGTGCTTTCCTGATGTGATTCTGCTCCTTCTCTTTTCCCTCTACCGTTGTAGGGATGTTCTGAGCCCTGTGCTGCAAGGTCCTAATGACCCCCAATTTGTGTTCCAGCGGGTGGTGAGAATCGAAGAGTAGGTACTGGTCCGTGTGTGTGGGTTTCCGGTAGACCTCGATGCTAAGGCTTCTGTCTTGTCTAATGTGTACATCACAATCCAAGAAGGCTAGATTATTCCCACTTACGTCCTCCCGAGTGAAATTGATGTTGATATCCACTGCATTGATGTGTTTAGAGAAGGCTTCCACTTCATGGGCTTTGATTTTAACCCAGGTGTCATCCACATATCTGAACCAGTGGATACCAGAGCGGATACCAGTGGTAGATCTCATCACAGCCACAGAGTCAGCCATCAGAAACAACAACCTGACCAACACAGAGGCAGAACAACTTAGACTGAAGGTATCAGCTGCTCTGTCCGGTGCAAAAGCACCCCCCTCCAACCTCACCAGCCAAGAAAGGAGGGCTCTTACATTGCTTCAAAGAGACCGGGACATCACCATCCTTCCTGCTGACAAAGGGAGATGCACAGTGGTGCTAAACACAGCGGACTACCACTCAAAGATGACCAGTCTCCTCAGCGACACAACCACCTATGAAACCTTAAGACGGGACCCCACCAGTTGTTACAAAAAGAAAGTTGTTAGCTGCCTGCAACAACTAGAAAAGGACCAAGCCATCAACCGATCTCTGTACTACAGATTGTACCCCGGGGAAGCCGTTCCTCTCATATATGGACTCCCCAAGATTCACAAGGAAGGAGCTCCACTCAGACCTATCATCAGCAGTATAAACTCTGTCACCTATAGCATTGCCAAACACCTAGCCACCATCCTGGCTCCTCTTGTTGGGAATACGCTACATCACGTCAAAAACTCCCAAGATTTTGCTACTAAAGTTGCAGACCTCAAACTAGACTTAGATGAAACCATGGTTTCTTATGATGTCACTTCTCTTTTCACCTGCATTCCCACCACAGAAGCAGTTGAATCTGTTAGAAAACGACTCCTTCAAGACAACACCTTACTGGATAGAACGAACCTCACCACGGACCAGATTTGCACCCTGCTTGACCTCTGCCTGACTACCACTTATTTCCAGTTTAATGAAAGTTTCTACAGACAGAAGCATGGATGTGCCATGGGCTCACCGGTGTCCCCTATTGTGGCCAATCTTTACATGGAGGAAGTGGAACATAAAGCTTTGACCACTTTTTCAGGAGTTGCTCCCAGCCACTGGTTCAGATATGTGGATGACACCTGGGTTAAAATCAAAGCCCATGAAGTGGAAGCCTTCTCTAAACACATCAATGCAGTGGATATCAACATCAATTTCACTCGGGAGGACGTAAGTGGGAATAATCTAGCCTTCTTGGATTGTGATGTACACATTAGACAAGACAGAAGCCTTAGCATCGAGGTCTACCGGAAACCCACACACACGGACCAGTACCTACTCTTCAATTCTCACCACCCGCTGGAACACAAATTGGGGGTCATTAGGACCTTGCAGCACAGGGCTCAGAACATCCCTACAATGGTAGAGGGAAAAGAGAAGGAGCAGAATCACATCAGGAAAGCACTTCAGAACTGTGGGTATCCCAACTGGTCTTTCTTCAAGAGCAGGAAAAGGAACGTAACGGACAAGGAGGATAACAGGAACAAACGCAAGAACATTGTCATTCCCTACATTTCTGGTCTATCTGAGAAACTCAGGAGGATCTTCTACAAACACAACATTCTGGTACGTTTCAGACCCAGTAACACCCTGAAGCAGAAATTGGTCCACCCTAAGGACAGAATACCCAGACACAAACAGGACAACGTGGTGTATGCAATTCAGTGCAGTGAGCAATGCACGGACTCGTATATTGGTGAAACCAAGCAACCGCTTCACAGGCGTATGGCTCAACACAGGAGAGCCAGTTCCTCAGGCCAGGACTCTGCTGTCTACCTTCATCTTAACAACAAAGGACACTCATTTCAGGATTCCAACGTATGCATTTTAGCCAGAGAGGATCGTTGGTATGAGCGAGGAGTTAAAGAAGCCATTTTTGTCAACCTGGAACGGCCATCACTGAACAGAGGTGGGGGTCTAAGACATAATTTATCAGCCACCTACAATGCAGTCCTTGGCACACTTCCCAGACAACTGAATGCACACCAAAACCCAGCTGTTTTCAGTGGCTCACAGGAGGACAGAGAGAATCAGCATTCCATTGATCACCTTAACGGGCAATCCATTGATCACCCTAATGACTCTGGAGGCCATTCACATTCAGCCCCCAGTGACCCACACCAACAGGATGACTCAACGACACCTTAGATGAGCTTTTCATCCATGAGAGGATAAATACCTGATACTCCCTACCAGTCAGACAGAACTGAAGAAGCCTTTCGGATGAGAGGTGAAACGTCTTCAAGAATCTTCAAGCAAGTCCAGTTGCTCTCTTTTACCACCCATAGTTACAAGGGCCAACACACTCCCATGGCCACACCCTCGACCTTGTCATCACTAAGGGTCTTAATGTATCTACTAGTGTCATGGACCTGGGTATATCTGATCATTTCTGTGTTTTCTTTGATGTTTCCATTTCCCCTCACTTTCAAAACAAGTCTGTGACTGTAAAAAAGAGGGTAATTACCAATGGCACAGCAGCTCTTTTTGAGCAGGCACTCTCAGAACTCCCATGTCAATCTTCAGATTGTGCAGATGATCTAATGGAAATTTTTAATTCAAGAATGAATCATATTATGGATGCTATTGCTCCTTTAAAAAACAAAAGAGTCATAGACAAAGGAAAAGCACCCTGGAAACTAAATCCAACAGTTAAAATGTTAAAGAGGGAATGTAGAAAGTCTGAAAGAAAATGGCGTAAATCTAAACTCCAGATTCATTATCAAATCTACAAAGGGATGTTATGTAAATACAACTTAGAAATTTCTAAAGCAAGACAGTCTTTTTTTGCTGACATTATTAATAGGAATATCAACAATGCCCGTGTGCTATTTTCTACAGTTGAAAAGCTAACAAACCCATCAAAACGAATGCCTTCTGAATTTCTCTCAGTTAATACATGCAACGACTTTGCATCTTTTTTCAAAGGAAAGATTGATAAAATACGTATGAATATAGCCACACAGGTGCAAACACTTCAAAATCTGGAACCATTGGATAACGAGAGAGGGGGTCGTAATACAATGTCAACATTTAGTTTAATTGATGTTGAGACTCTGAGAAAAACAGTACAAAGTCTCAGATCCTCCACATCTGAACTGGACATTTTACCTACAGTCTTTTTCAAATCTGTTCTTCACCTAATATCAGACGAGGTACTTCAGATTATCAACACCTCCTTACGAACTGGCATGTTTCCCTCATCTCTGAAAAAAGCGGTTGTAAAACCCCTACTGAAAAAGAATAACCTGGATGTCTCAGTACTCAACAACTACAGGCCCATATCCAATTTGCCATTCGTTGGTAAAATAATTGAAAAAATTGTTTTTAATCAATTAACTGCCTTCCTGACATTAAACGGATGTTTTGATAAGTTTCAGTCAGGTTTTCGTGCCAATCATAGCACTGAAACAGCTCTTACTAAAGTCATGAATGACCTACGTCTTAATTCTGATGCTGATAAAACATCAGTCTTGCTGCTTTTAGACTTAAGTGCTGCATTTGACAGGGTAGATCATTCCATACTGTTACATCAACTGGAGCATTGGGTTGGATTTACTGGTATAGTAATCAACTGGTTAAAATCTTACCTACAACAAAGATTTTTTTATGTGGCCATTGGAGGCCACAGTTCATCACCCGTGTCCTTGAACTGTGGGGTTCCCCAGGGCTCAATCCTGGGACCATTACTATTCAACCTTTATATGCTCCGACTTGGACAAATTAAGAATAACTCAATAAACTTCCATAGCTATGCAGATGACACTCAGCTTTACTTAGCTATGTCACCTAATGACTATGCCCCTCTTGAGTCTCTTCATAGATGCATTGACCAAATTAACAAATGGATGTCTCACAATTTTCTTCAGCTGAACGCAGATAAAACTGAAGCAATTATATTTGGCAAAAAGGAGGAAAGGCTTAGGATTGCCACTGTTCTTGAGACTAAGGGGCTTAAAGCAAAGGATACTGTCAAAAACCTTGGTGTCCTTATTGACAGCGAACTTAACTTCAACAGTCATATGAAAGTGGTAAAAAAGTCTGCATTCTATCACCTAAAAAACATTTCTAAACTCAGGGGTCTCATGTCAAAACATGATCTAGAAAAACTTATTCATGCTTTCATCTCCAGTAGGGTTGATTACTGCAATAGCCTTTTCACAGGTCTTCCAAAAAAGACCATCAAAGAGCTTCAACTAATCCAAAATGCAGCAGCAAGGGTTCTTACAAGAACAAAAAGGGTAGTCCATATCACTCCAATCCTAAGGTCTCTGCACTGGCTCCCAGTGAGCTATAGAATTGACTTTAAAGCACTACTTCTTCTATTTAAAACATTAAATGGGATGGGACCCAGCTACCTACTGGATATGTTTCAATTATATGCACCAACTAGGTCTCTAAGATCACAAGAGAAAAACTTGCTAGTAATACCAGCTGTCAAAACGAAGTGTGGTGAAGCAGCCTTTAGTTGCTATGCTGCTAAGCTTTGGAACCAACTTCCAGATGATATCAAAAATGCTCCTACTGTTGTTAGTTTTAAATCCAGGCTCAAGACAAAGCTGTTTTCAGATGCTTTCACTTGATTAATTTTTACCTAAGTAATTAATTTCCTTTAAAATAATTTCTTTTAATTTTAATGATTTTACTTTCTTTATTTTAATTTCTTTTTAATCTTGGATTTTAATGATTTTACTTTTACTTTAATTCTTTGTTACTGTGATCCTCGTAGATTTTGTCTGCGGGATGATTTTTGGTGATCCTCGTAGATTTTGTCTGCGGGACGATTTTATTTGGTGATCCTCGTAGATTGTGTCTGCGGGACGATTTTTGGTGATCCTCGTGGAAGAGCCACGGGAAGAGCACGCTTTATGAGTTAAACCCATAATAATAATTAATCTCGAGGCTGATTAACTTTATTTCATTTTATTATTTTATTTCTACTATCGTTTAATTCTTATTATTTTTCTTCCCCAATTATTTTATGTAATTTTATTTTCTATTGTTTACTGTTCTGCTTTTACTTCTGTAAAGCACATTGAACTGCCACTGTGTATGAAATGTGCTATATAAATAAACTTGCCTTGCCTTATCTCTAACCGTTTTCAGGTTATAATGGAAAATATGCAAATTTTAGCAACAACCTTGGACCCCCCCCAGCCACTAAGAAAACTATGAGAGATACCCCATCATGTAGCATATCAATGGAAGCAGAATTGAAAGTTGAACATTTTGGAATTGGTTTGAAGTAAATATGATGAATATGAAGGAAGATATCGCAAAAAAAAAAGATTTTGACCCTTTTTTTTGGTGACCTTGACCGGATGACCCTCAAAATGTTGGAGGCTCTGTTTGAGACCAATACCCATCTATCCTGAAAGTTTCATGAATATTGGTCCAGTCGTTTTCCCATAATGTTGCTCACAAAAAAAAAACAAAGAAACCCCACCGAAAACAACACCTCGACCCCTGGTGGACTCCATCCCGGGCGAGGTGGTAATCTCATCTCATCTCATCTCATTATCTCTAGCTGCTTTATCCTGTTCTACAGGGTCGCAGGCAAGCTGGAGCCTATCCCAGCTGACTACAGGCGAAAGGTGGGGTACACCCTGGACAAGTCGCCAGGTCATCACAGGGCTGACACATAGACACAGACAACCATTCACACTCACATTCACACCTACGGTCAATTTAGAGTCACCAGTTAACCTAACCTGCATGTCTTTGGACTGTGGGGGAAACCAGAGCACCCGGAGGAAACCCACGCAGACACAGGGAGAACATGCAAACTCTGCACAGAAAGGCCCTCGCTGGCCACGGGGCTCGAACCCGGACCTTCTTGCTGTGAGACGACAGCACTAACCACTACACGAGGTGGTAATAGTAATAATAATAATATCAGTACATTACCGTCTCGCTTTTGTACAAAGTCCAATTCTTTGGGTTGAAATGTGAGTTTCTTTAGACAGCAGCGTCTGACTCATGGCACATTTATTCATTCATTCTTTCATTCTCTCTCTCTCTCTTTTATTTTGCTCCATGGTGCAGTTTGATATTATAGCTTCATTTCTCCTGCAAGTTTAATGTGCAGACAGAAAGAAGAAGAAGAGTTGAGGAGGGAGAAAAAAGCAATAAAAAAGAGAGATGGAGCTGAAAGACAGAGAGAAGTATATAAATGTTACACTTCTCTCTTTAAAAATGTAAGCATCATGGTTGATCATGTTTACTAAAATTATAATAACGCTAAAAATATTATTTTATTAAAATTTGTGTTAAAGAATGTCAAGCTTTGTGAGCAAAATGAAAAAGAATATGTGGAAGTACAAGGCGAAATTATTTCCCTTTTGTTATATTTTCGACAGCAATATTTAGAAATAAAAAACAAAACTAAACATCAGAGCACTGTTGAATCCTGGATTCTGATTGGTCAGAAGGTGTTGATTCATAAAAAGTATAAACTTTTTACATGCACACTCACACTGTGTCATCTTTCTGCAGATCTCTCTTCGTACCCTCATTATCTGCGTGACCTCATGCACACTCGAGTTTGCGAGGCTCGGCTGCGTGAGGCTGAAAGTGGCGTGGCTGTCGACCTTTCACCTTCAGCAGGGTTACCAGGGTCGCCGCCAGACACACTGGGGTCCAGCACATGCAGCCTGGACGAGACACACCCACTGCTGCGTGACCTCAGTCGCTGTGGTGATGACCTCACTGCTAAGATCCTGGGTGCTCTGCATGGCAGAGAGGACCTCCTACTTTTGGCACGCCTCCAGCGGGCAGGGCAAAGGCAGGGCCACTCATTCTCTGAGACATTTGAAGATGATGATGCGCCTTCCAAAGACTGCAGGGGCGGGGCTTGGTGCACACCAGAATATTCTGCACGGAGGAAAGTTTCAGATGTTGCTTCATCCGGCGTTGTGTCACTCGATGAGGAAGATGAAGAAGAAGCAGATGAAGATGCAGAGGAGGAAAGAGAGCAGTGAGCGTCCGCCATTCCATTTCGGTCTCACTCCAGTTTCTGTTTGGAATGTTTGATTCAGCATGTTTGTTTTAGACTCCACCCCTTGCATTTGCAAACACACAGTTGTCTGGTGTGGACTATATATTTTTTTTTACAGCGTCTCAACAATCTTTTCTGCAGCACGATGGAGAGGAAGATGTTGAACTTGAACCGGAGGTCATGACTCTAAAAGCATTTACAAGAAAAAAAGATGTTAAAAATGAACAGTGACAAAAATGTCATAAATAAAAGATGGAGGAATGAAAGACTGAAAATTCTCTTCTGCATGTGTCGCAAGTTGAATGCTCGAACGCTCGGATTTGCACTGTCCAGTCTCTTTTTGCACGGTTTTGTGAAATTTTGGCTGTCCCGTTTAGCTCTGCCCTTTTTCTCAAGCTCTCAGGCCCCATTGCATTCTGGGTCCTGGTTGCACATCCTTTGGGCATGGCTGCTTGCTACAAAAACTATTAGCGTAATCTGCCAAACTGACCGCCGTCACAATCAGCGCTGAGAAAATGCTTGAATGTTGAATGTTTGTACTGTGACGGAAAAATGTATTTCAAAATCAAGCATAAAAAAGATTGGTTTTTTTTTCCTGGACTAGTTTTTTAATTGATTATTATTATTATTATTATTATTACTGAATCACAGTATTTTTTTTTTTTTTTGCCTTAAAAACCTACATGCGATGTGAAGAACGGGAAAGCGTCGTATCTGCCCGAGGATTTGTGTCGAGGACATTTCAGGGTTTGTGGGAAAGTCATTCTATTTTTGTACGTGATTTTTTCACAGCATGTCCATGAGCGTGTGAAGCATCAGAAACGCTCTTCTCTCTTTCTTTGTGACAGAAAAAAAACAACATGTTTATTTAATTGTTTCCTTCAGCTTTATTTCTTTTGAGAGGAACAATGTGACCGTTTTCGATGTGCCCTCTCTGAGAAACGTCTCATTCTTCTCTTTATCCTCCGTAAATGTCAAGTACTCTCTCTCTCTCTCTCACACACACACACACACACACACACACACACACACACACACACACACACACACACTCATACACGTATGCATGCAGTGGCTAATTTGGGCTAATTTTGTTTGCTGACAGTTGTTCTGCCGTTACCATGGCAATCCAGGCTTGCCTCAGACTACGTTACCAGGACTGTTAGTCTGTCTGTGAAATCTAATTGACTCAGACGGATGGGTGAAATACCGCCCACCTGTTCACCTGTCACTTAAAAATGACAGCAGAGTATGTATGCATGTTGGACAATAACCCCACCCGTGTGTGTGTGTGTGTGTGTGTGTTTGTCTGTCTTTGTAACTGTCACTTATAGCTTTCCAATTTCTCCGTCAATTCACTGATTACGGTCGAGTGCAAAAGTTTGTCTGCCCTTTGAACAAAAAGGGGAACTTGAATGTAGATTTTCCAGCATCTTCTGCACCTGCATTCAAACTATTCTCTTTTTTATTTTTTGGACACACACACATTACATTCCTTTGCAGATTAATCACAAAATAGAAATTTTACTTCATAGAGAACTTTATCCTCATTCAAAAACAAACTTTTTCACCCAACACTGTTCTATAATGAGAAAGTTCTTTGTTCAAGTTCACTAATACTGTGATACATGTATTGAGCTCTTTGTGGGGACTGAATTGTCAGCCATGTTGATAATACATGATGTTTTTGACAGTGGTTAGTCCCCATAAAGAATAGTATTGTTTTATATAAGATACACACTCCACACCTGTAATAATAACTTTAACTATAAACTATCCTCTGTGTGTGTGTGTGTGTGTGTGTGTGTGTTGGGTATCGCGCAGGGCTTTCTGGCACCTCAGGGCATTTTACCACATTGTGCCTTTAATGCCAAGCGTGCCATCGACTACACATCAGTTACATTAACGCTGCCATTTATATGATAATGTTGGCGATTGTTATGTTCTTAAGCTTTTCTCTCCATCTCTCTCTTTTCTGTCTTTCTGTTCTACCTAATAGTCTTTGTACATCTCTGTTTCTCTGTCTCTTTGTTAAGCTCTCTTTGTGTCTCTCTGTCTTTCTCTATCTCCATCTTTATTTGTATCTCATTCTAACACTTTTTCTGTTCTTTATGACTTTCTTTTAATTTCTGTATGTCTCTGTCCGTCTCTCATTCTGTCTTCATCTCAGTCACTCTCTCCCTGTCTATCTCCAGATGCCCCTTTCTTTCTTTTCACCTTTTTAGAATTTACAGTTTTGTGGGTGGGGCCTCAGCTCATCATCCAGCTCTTCTGTGATTGGTGGTCTATGATGCCTGTCTGTGCTAGTGATTGACTTAGTTTTTGGCAGTTACACCAAGTCACAAGTGGCCTCGTTACACACAACTAGGTCGACATTGAGCGTGTGTGTTTGTGCATGTGTGTGTGTGTGTGTGTCTGATGGTGGTGGAGTTGTGTCCAAAATGTCCGACCAACATGATGGAAAGCGAGAAAATGGAATAAAGGAACGTAACGTCTCAACACACATCAGTCTTAACTGTGCATACACACTCTTAATTAAGATGTCCTGTGATCCTCTAAGGTCTCAGCCATACGCACACACACACACACACACACACTGAAAGAAGTGCAAATCTACAAGTGAGTTCTGACAAACGATGACAAACTCAGCTTTGTTTTTTTTTCTTTATTTAATTGCTTTTATTTTTCATGAAATGAAGTATTTGAATGCTGGTTGTTTTGAAATATAATGACTTTCTTTCTGCATCTGCCTTGTTTTAAATTTATCAATAAAATGATCAATGTTATTTGCAAAAAAAAAGTGTCAGATATGACTTTCATAGCATCACATAAACAAAAATTATATGGGGAAAAAACCTGATGCTTAGTGAGCTGCATCCCAATTTTAACCAGCCACTGGGGACAGTCTGACCTGTGGTAAAGGAAGGGCTGTGTCCATATTCTTTAGTGACATTAAGGGAACCTTAGTATCCAGTACTAAGAGAGGGTTGTGTCCCCATCGATAACTGACAGAAAGGGAAGGTCATGTCCCAATTCAAATTTTGTCCAGCTAATAATGGCAAGAAGAGTAAACAATCAAATCAGTGATGCAGAATAAGGGAAGATCATGTCCCAACTAGTGATTGATGGGTAAGGAAGGGGTAGTGTACAAAGGGAGATCTGTGTCCCAGTTAATGACTGAGATAAAAGAGAGATGTGTTTCAATTATTGATCACAGTAAAGGAAGGCTGTGTCCCAATTTTTGTCCGGCAGTAATGAACAATCTGACGTATGGGAAACAGAGGGCTGTGCCCCAATTTTTGACCGACAGTAAATGAAGATTGTTTTTAACTTGTGGTCAACATTATTAGCGTAATGTGCTCCAATTACTGTCTGATTCTAAGAGATGGTTGTGTCCCAATCTGAAATCATCAGTAAGGGAAGGTTGTGATCCAATTATTAACCAGCAATAAGTGTGGGATCAGTAACCAGTGGAATACAATAAGGGAATGTCATGTCCCAAATAGTGACTGACAGGTGAGGAAGTGAGGAAGGGGTAATGTACAAAATGTACAAATCAGTAATCAACAATAAAGGAATAATTTGATTGAAACACAACATTGATGACAGTAATGGAGGGCTGCATCCCAATTTCAGGTCAGCATTAGGGAACACCCTGTAGCAAATAATGACCCGCAGTAAACTGCTGGCTATGTCCTAATTAGTGATTAACACTAAAAAAGTGCTGTGTTTAATTTATTGGCCAACAGTAAGGGACGGTTGTGTCCCAGTTTTTACCCAGCAAATAAGGCTGAGATCAGCAACCAATGAAATAACCAATGAGATGAGGATGCAGTACAATAAAGTCCTGTGTCCAAATTAGTGACCAAGATTAAAAGAAGGCTGTGTTTCAGTAAACAGATGTTATATTAAACTTTGCCTTTTCAACATTTTGGAAATTGTGTTCATTGAGATATTGTTTAAAATGTTGCTTTTCAAAGGGGGTATACTCATTTATGCTGAGCAAAAAAAAAAAAATATATATATATATATATATGTGTGTGTGTGTGTGTGTGTGTGTGATATATATATATATATATATATATATATATATATATATATATATATATATATATATATATATATATTGTGGCAGCGGGGGCGTGGTCTAGCATCAGTCTGTGACAGGAGGGCGGAGTCGGGGAAGTTAAGTGGCAGAATCATTACACCTGTTGTTAATTGATGTGTTTGTGTGTCTTCCCAGTGACCGCGCCCTTCTTAAGGAGAGAGAGTGAGAGCAGAGGGAGGCTCTCCACAGCAGATAGCTGATGTGTGTGCGTGTGTGTATTTACAGCTGAAAAGCTGAATAAAGAGTTTTTTTGTATTCTCAGTTCTGTCCTGCCGTCCTTCTGTGCTCCACCCATTTACACGAACTGCCACAGTGGTGCTGAAACCCGGGAAATGAGCACAGAAGACAACAGCCCCATGGAGTCCTCCACCTTCGCCGACCTGATCCACGCCCTCGCCACGGCCCAACAGAGCCAGCACCAGGGGCTGCTCGCCCTCCGAAAGGAGCAAGAACAACGGTTCGAGGCCCTGGTGCTGGCGCAACAGGAAGATCGTCGGGCGTTCCGGCACCTCCTCGCGTCGGCGGGGTCCACCAACCCCACCGCCGCGGGCCCTTCCCCCCTCACCCTCACGAAGATGGGCCCGCAGGACGACCCCGAGGCATTCTTCACGCTCTTTGACCAGGTAGCAGAGACCTTGGGGTGGCCGGTGGAACAGCGCGCGGCGCGCCTCCTCCCCCTGCTAACGGGAGAGGCGCAGCTGGCCGCGCTACAGCTCCCCGCCGACCGCCGGCTGGCCTACGCGGACCTTCGCCGGGCCGTCCTCCAGCGGGTGGGACGCACCCCGGAGCAACATCATCAGCGTTTCCGCGCTCTGCGCTTGGAGGAAGTCGGCCGGCCGTTCGCGTTTGGCCAGCAACTCCGGGACGCCTGCTGGCAGTGGTTGAGGGCCGACAGCTGCGACGCCGAGGGACTCATTGACCAGGTGGTACTGGAACAGTTTGTCGCGCGTCTACCAGCAGGAACCGCAGAGTGGGTCCAGTGCCACCGCCCGGCGTCGCTGGATCAGGCAATCGAGCTGGCGGAGGATCATCTGGCGGCTGTCCCGACGGCAGGACAGCAGACGACCTCTTCTCTTCTCTCCTCTCTCTCTCTCTCCCCCCTCCTTCTGTGTCTTCTCCTCGCCCCATTCCCCCACCGCGGAGACGGGGGCCGGCGCCACCTCAGCCGGCCCGCCGCACCCGCGGTGCCCTTCCGCGTCTCCCGTCTGTGTCTGTCTCTCCCCCCCCTCAGGTGAGTGAGCCCCAGAGCACTAGTGCAGAGAGGAAGCCCGGGCCGGGTTGCTGGCGCTGCGGGGAACCGGGCCACCTCCAACAGCAGTGCTCGATAATGGAGGTGGGCGCGGTGGTTCGGATCCCCAACGCGCCAGGAGCCGCCCTCGATCGGGCCGGAGCGTATCGCATACCGGTGAGTATCCAAGGGGCTACATATCAGGCGTTGGAGGATTCGGGCTGTAATCAGACCTCAATCCACCAAAACCTGGTGCAAGACGAGGCATTGGGGGGAGCACAATTGGTGAAGGTGTTATGTGTGCACGGGGATGTTCACAACTACCCTTTAGTGTCGGTCCACATTATTTTCAGAGGGGAAAAATTTATAGTAAAGGCGGCGGTTAATCCTCGCCTTACCCACTCTTTAATTTTGGGGACGGATTGGCCGGGATTTCGGGGTTTAATGACACACTTAGTCAAGAGTGGGTCCTGCCATTTGACAGGGGGAGGTCCCAGTGTCGCTTTGGCGGGAGCAGCTGTCACAGAGCTGTCTACGTCATCTCTGCGCCAGAGTGAGGAGCCGCTGGCTCCTCCTCTCTCTATTGGGGAATCCCTCGCGGATTTCCCATTAGAGCAATCGCGAGACGAGACTCTGCGGCATGCTTTTGACCAAGTGAGAGTAATCGATGGTCAAACGCTCCAGCCGAATGCCACCCTGTCCTTCCCCTACTTCGCGATTATGAAGGATAGATTATACCGAGTGACACAGGACACTCAAACGAAAGAGCGAGTCACGCAGCTTTTAATTCCGAAGAGCCGCCGGGAATTGGTATTCCAGGCGGCTCACTTTAATCCCATGGCTGGACACTTGGGGCAGGATAAAACACTAGCCCGAATAATGACCCGATTCTATTGGCTGGGGATTTGCGGCGATGTCCGTAGGTGGTGTACGGCATGCCGCGAATGCCAGTTAGTAAACCCAGCGGCCATTCCAAAAGCGCCTTTGCGCCCTCTACCGTTAATCGAGACCCCGTTCGAAAGAATTGGCATGGATCTCGTCGGGCCATTAGATCGGTCAACACGAGGGTACCGCTTTATATTAGTTCTGGTGGACTATGCAACGCGATACCCGGAAGCGGTGCCGCTTCGCAATATCTCAGCACGCAGTATTGCGGAGGCACTCTTCCACGTCATCTCCCGAGTTGGAATCCCGAAAGAGATTCTGACTGACCAAGGCACCTCGTTTATGTCACGAACACTGAAGGAACTGTATGGGTTATTAGGTATTAAGCCGATCCGCACCAGCGTTTATCACCCACAAACGGACGGCTTAGTGGAACGGTTTAATCGCACCCTTAAAAACATAATTAAGAAATTTGTAAGTGAGGATGCGCGTAACTGGGATAAATGGCTCGAACCCTTGCTCTTTGCAGTGCGAGAAGTCCCCCAAGCCTCCACGGGGTTCTCCCCGTTTGAATTACTATATGGGCGTAAGCCGCGCGGCATTTTAGATGTGCTGCGAGAAAATTGGGAGGAGGGACTTTCACCAAGCAAAAATGAAATTCAATATGTTATTGACCTGCGCGCAAAACTCCACACACTCACACAACTAACCCAGGAGAATTTGCGGCAGGCCCAAGAACGGCAAACCCGCCTGTACGACAAGGGTACGCGCCTTAGAGAGTTTGCACCGGGAGAGAAAGTACTCATACTCTTGCCCACATCGAGCTCTAAATTAGTCGCCAAGTGGCAAGGACCCTTTGAGGTCACACGGTGAGTCGGGGACGTCGACTATGAGGTGAAACGAACGGACAGGGGTGGGGCGCTACAGATTTACCACCTCAACCTACTCAAACTCTGGAATGAGGAGGTCCTCGTGGCGTTGGTGTCGGTGGTTCCAGAGAAGGCGGAGCTGGGGCCGGAGGTTCAAAAAGGAACATTGGCATCACGTCCCTCTCCGGTCCCCTGTGGAGACCACCTCTCCCCGACCCAACTCGCGGAGGTTGCCCAGTTGCAGACCGAGTTTTCGGACGTGTTCTCACCCCTGCCCGGCCGCACTAACCTCATAGAGCACCACATTGAGACGCCCCCGGGGGTGGTAGTGCGTAGCCGCCCTTACAGGTTACCCGAACACAAGAAAAAGGTGGTTTGGGAAGAACTCGAGGCCATGCTCGAAATGGGCATCGTCGAGGAGTCCCACAGTGACTGGAGCAGCCCGGTGGTCTTGGTACCCAAGGCCGACGGGTCGGTCCGGTTCTGTGTGGACTATAGAAAAGTCAACGCGGTGTCTAAATTCGATGCGTACCCAATGCCTCGTATTGATGAGTTGCTCGATCGGCTAGGCACGGCTCGTTTTTACTCGACACTGGATTTAACAAAGGGTTATTGGCAGATCCCCTTGACTCCATTATCCCGTGAAAAAACGGCCTTTTCCACACCGTTCGGCTTACACCAATTCGTCACACTTCCTTTTGGGCTGTTTGGGGCGCCTGCTACGTTTCAGCGGCTGATGGACAGGGTCCTCCACCCCCATGCCACCTATGCGGCCGCATACTTGGATGATATTATTATTTATAGTAATGACTGGCCGTGGCACCTACAACACCTGAGGGCCGTCCTTAGGTCGCTGAGGCGGGCGGGTCTCACGGCCAACCCAAAGAAGTGTGCGATTGGGCGGGTGGAAGTACGGTATCTGGGCTTCCACTTGGGCAACAGGCAGGTGCGTCCCCAAATTAACAAGACTGCAGCGATTGCGGCCTGCCCGAGGCCCAAGACCGAAAAGGGGGTGAGACAGTTCCTGGGGCTGGCTGGCTATTATCGTAGGTTTATACCTAATTATTCGGACGTCACCAGCCCGCTGACTGATCTGACTAAAAAGGGGGCACCAGATCCGGTCCAGTGGACGGAGCAATGCCAGCGGGCTTTTTCTAAGGTAAAGGCTGCACTGTGTGGGGGGCCACTTTTACACTCCCCTGACTTTTCTCTCCCTTTTATGTTGCAGACGGATGCGTCGGACAGAGGGCTGGGGGCCGTTTTGTCCCAGCAGGTGGAGGGGGAGGATCGCCCTGTCTTGTACATTAGCCGCAAGCTGTCGGTGCGTGAGGGGCGCTACAGTACCATCGAAAAGGAGTGCCTGGCAATCAAGTGGGCGGTCCTCGCCCTCCGGTACTACCTGCTGGGACGCCCTTTCACCCTCTGTTCGGACCATGCGCCCCTCCGGTGGCTTCACCGCATGAAGGATGCCAATGCGCGGATCACCCGTTGGTATCTGGCACTCCAACCCTTTAACTTCAAGGTGATCCACAGGCCGGGGGCACAGATGGTCGTGGCGGACTTCCTCTCCCGTCAAGGGGGGGGGGGGGGGGGGGGAGTCAGCTGCGGGCCGGACGACTGCCCGGCCTGAGTCGGGCGGTGGGGGTATGTGGCAGCAGGGGCGTGGTCTAGCATCAGTCTGTGACAGGAGGGCGGAGTCGGGGAAGTTAAGTGGCAGAATCATTACACCTGTTGTTAATTGATGTGTTTGTGTCTTCCCAGTGACCGCGCCCTTCTTAAGGAGGGAGAGTGAGAGCAGAGGGAGGCTCTCCACAGCAGATAGCTGATGTGTGTGCGTGTGTGCATTTACAGCTGAAAAGCTGAATAAAGAGTTTTTTTGTATTCTCAGTTCTGTCCTGCCATCCTTCTGTGCTCCACCCATTTACACGAACGGCCACACACACACACACACATTATATATATATATATATATATATATATATATATATATATATATATATATATATATATATATATATATATATATATATATATATATATAAAAAAACAAACAGGCGGCACGGTGGTGTAGTGGTTAGCGCTGTCGCCTCACAGCAAGAAGGTCTGGGTTCGAGCCCTGTGGCCGGCGAGGGCCTTTCTGTGCGGAGTTTGCATGTTCTCCCCGTGTCCGCGTGGGTTTGCTCCGGTTTCCCCCACAGTCCAAAGACATGCAGGTTAGGTTAACTGGTGACTTTAAATTGACCGTAGGTGTGAGTGTGAATGGTTGTCTGTGTCTATGTGTCAGCCCTGTGATGACCTGGCGACTTGTCCAGGGTGTACCCCGCCTTTCGCCCATAGTCAGCTGGGATAGGCTCCAGCTTGCCTGCGACCCTGTAGAAGGATAAAGCGGCTACAGATAATGAGATGAGATAACAAACAAGCACACACACAAATTCATATTTTTTTTTCACGAGCCAGCCGGACTAGTTACCTTCCTAAGTAACTAGCCAAACAGAAAATCAACTAGCCAAAATTTGTTCAAGTATGAATTTTACTTCTGTCAAAAATAACACAAGAGAGTAGTTACCATTGTTCATGACTAATATGCATTTATTTCAAGACCCGAGTATTTTGATACTGTTGTTAAATACATAAATGAGAACAACACAGAGCACCATAATATAATATCAACAAATAATAATATATTGGAAAACTTGGCAACTTGGTGTATGAGTATTGAAAACAAATATACTTACTATCATGACTATAGCACCCAAAATATGTCCAACATGCTTTCTGTATTTAACCATTTATGATAAAGAAAGCATTAGAAGCTTCATATTGACTAGGAATCAACTTGAAAAAAATTAATTATTCCATAAAAATCGTATCGCAGCCAAGGCCTACCCTGCTCCCACGTTTGCTTACAAGTCATTTGTCGTTTCTCCTTCTCATACGCTTTATCGGCGGCCTTTTTCTCCTCTTCAGACCGAGGTCGCTTTGTTCCCGTCTCTGGCGGTTTCTGTACACCTTTCAGAAAATTCCACATCGCAACATAGCTTTGGCAGATGTAGATGTAAACAACAACAAAAACGCGTGTTTAAATGGGCAATAATGTGGCCACATCTATTGAATTTGATAATGTGATTACCGCGATATTCAACGAGACGCATTATATGCATGCGCAGTAGTGAAAAAACCAACAGTCTGACTCGTACACGATATGATTCAGAATTCTTCGGTATTTTCCGTCCTGCCGATAAACACATCGATTAACACAGACACAGCACACGCTTAATATGTGGCGGCTTTAGTTGATGGTGTGTCTGAATCTTCGCTTCATATATATATATATTTTATTTTCAACTAGCCAGCCGGGCTGGCTAGTGACAGTAATTACCCGCCAAATGACAAATTAAGTCGCCTCGGGCGACCGGACCACCGTAAATTTTGAGCCGTGATATATATAAACTAAAATGGGGGTGTTTTCCTCAAGCTCAGGTCCTCAGAGGCCTGGGAGTTTGAGGGTTCTGCATGAATGGACATGAACATACCTGGACATAAATGTCAAGGCAATATTGGACTTTCAGTAATTTATTTTAATCATTCTTTCTCTGTGGCAGAATGACTGCACAGACTTTGGTGCAAAAGCTGTAATTTATTTTGGGCTTTCTGAAATCAATGCAGTCAAAATTATGCATATAGGGTCAAAGTATATACACAGCACACCTAACATCTAACACCTAACCTAACTAAATGTTTCTTATCAAGTTTCACCTTGACCAGACGCTTTTGGAAGCCATCAAGAAGCTTCTGGCAGAATTTTGGTTGAATATTTGACCACTGTTTTGGCAGAATTGGTAGAGTTCATTTAAATTTGTATGTTTCCTGGTACAGACCCAACTTTTAAGCACAATCCATCCATTTTCAAGATTTCAAAATTTGTTTCACACTTAAATGTTCGCCTGCTTTATCTATTCCACAACCAGCTTTGATGTGTGTTTGGGGTCATTGTTCTGTTGGAACAAACAATTGTGTCCAAGTTTCTGATGGTTTGAGGGAATGCTTAAGAATTCTGAGGTAGTCCACCTTCATTATTCCATCCACTTGAAATGCAATGCAACAGGTGCAATGCACCAGTTCCACTGGCAGCACAACAGCCCCAGAGCATGATACTACCACCACCATGCTTAACAGTTGGTACAGTATTCCTCTGTACCTCTGGTCATTGTGGCCAAACATTGCGTTGATTTTGGAGCAGGGACTTCTTCTTGGATTGCATTCTCTCAGGCCAAGATGAAATAAAACTGACTTGACTGAAGACAGTGTTCCAGCAGCTTCCAGTTCATGGCAGACCTGTGTCTTGATGGTTCCTGGGTTGTTCTTCACCATCTGAACCAATTTCTTCTGTTTTTCTATTAAAAAAACAAAAAAATTGGTGCACAAAATTCTATTAGATGTATATTGTACAATCAGCATGCCATGCCAATGCTATGCCATTGATGTCTATGATGACATTCATGTCTGTTTATGCAAACTTCTGACCACAAGTGTATACATCATATCAGTGAGTGGTAAAACATATGAACCATTACTTTCAGTATTTGTTGTGACTCCCTTGTGCAGCAATAACTAAACCTAAATGTTTGTGATAACTTTTTATCAGCTTGGAGGAATTTTATCCTGTTCCTCTGTACAGAACAGCTTCAGCTCTGGGATGTTGTTGGGTTTCCTCACATGAACTGCTTCTACAACATTTCTATTGGATTAAGGTCAGGACTTCGACTTGGCCATTCCAAAACATTAACTTTATTCTTATTTAACCATTCTTTGGTCAAACAGCTTGTATGCTAAGGGTCGTTGTCTTGCTGCATGGCCCATTTTCTCTTGAGATTCAGTTCACAGACAGATGTCCTGGCATTTTCCTTTAGAATTGGCTGGAATAATTCAGATTTCATTGTTTCATCAATGATGGCAGGTCTTCCTGGTCCAGTTGCAGCAATGCAGGCCCAAACCATGACACTATTGCCATCATGTTTTACAGATAGGATAAGGTTATTATGCTGCAATGCAGTGTTTTCCTTTCTTCAAATATCACTTCTCATTGAAACTAAAACATTCTATTTTTGTCTCATCCATTCACAAAATTTTTCAAATAGCCTTTAACAAACTGCTGTTGAGCAGCAAAGTTCTTTTGGAGAGCAGTAACTTTCTCCTTGTAACCCTGCCATGCATACCATTGTTGTTCTGTCTTCTGATGGTGAGCTCATGAACATTAACATTGGCCAATGTGAGAGAGGCCTTTAGTTGCTCATACTTTACCCTGGGTTACTTTGTGACTTTGTGGACCATTATATACCTTGCTCTTGGAATGATCTTTGTTCGTCAACCACTCCTGGGGGAGGGTAAGAGTGATCTTGAATTTTCTCCATCTGTCTGACTGTGGATTGGTGGATTCCAAATGCTTTAGAGATGGTTTTGTAACCTTTTCCAGCCTGATGAGCATCAACAACTCTTTTTCTGTAGTCCTCAGAAATCTCCTTTGTTTGTTCAAGGATACTCTTCCACAAACATGTTGTGAAGTTGAGACTTCAAAAGATCTATAAAACAGGGCAAACACTCAACAGAAGTGAGATACAAAAGGAGCGTCTACCAAAGACTCAGTCTTGTCAAACAAGAATTGGGCATGGCTAATCACTTTGTTCCAAATTTTGTGAGAAAGTTGTCAAATCAGTTCAAAAAGAACACTAATCAATGCACAATTGCAAATAATTTACAACTACAATTCCAAAAATTTTCGACAAAATAAAAAACAGAATATGATGATTTGCAAATCATGAAAACCCAATATTTCATTGAAAATAGTACAAAAACAACATATCAAATGTTGAAACTGATAAACTTTTGTTTTCTGAAAAATATATGCTCATTTTGAATTTGATGTCAGCAACATGTTTCATAAAAATATACACATCGTCATATTATGTTTTTATTATTTACATTTTACACAGTGTCCCAAATTTATGAAATCAGGGTTGTAGGTCTTTGACCATCTACAGCATATATACTGTATTGTGAAAAGATTCAGGGAATCCAGAGAAATCTCAGTCTGTGTTGGGCAAGGCCAGAAACCACTGCTGAGTGTGCATGACCTTCAAGCCCTCGCACAGCATTGCATGAGAAACCGTCATGCTCCTGTGATAAATATAGCCACATAGGCCCAGGATTGCCTTCAAAAACCATTGCCACTGAAGACAGTCCACCGCTGCATCAGGAAATACAGCCTGAAACTTTATTATGCAAGGAGAAAGCCATACATTAATTCTATGCAGAAATGCCACTGATTTCTCTGGATCGAAGTTCGTCTCAGATGGAACAAAAGACAGCAGGAACCTGTGGTGTGGTCAGATGAGTCCATGTTTCAGCCATTTTTCAGGAAAAATGCTGCGTTCTCCATGCCAAAAACAAAATAGACCACCCTGACTGTCATCAGCGAAAGGTGCAAAAGCCAACATCTGTCATTGTATAGGGATGCATCAATGCCCATGACATGGGTGACTTGCATATGTATGAAGGTACCTTTGGCATGGAGGCATATACTGGGATTTTAGCAAGACATATGCTGTCATCAAGGTGGCATCAGCCCCTAGGAAGTCCATCATTACAGTATTTCAGCAAGACAATGCCAGGCCTCGTTCTACATGTGCTACAACAGAATGGCTTCATAGACACAGAGTGCATGTGCTTGACTGGCCTGCCAGCAGTTCAGATTCATTTCTTATTGAGAATGTATGGCACATCATGAATCAGACAACAGCAACCATGGACTAGCCTAGTAAACTAGACCCACCCGCCTAGCAGCCAAAAATATTTTTTGCCTAGCGAATAGGTCTAGCCTCGCACCATATAAACAAAAACACGCCGGGCATCAAATCGTGCCTGCCAATCACAACGCAAGGTTTTTGTTTGGATTCTTTGGGCGGGCTTTTGCAGGAGTGACAACAAAGCTGCGCGACGCTGGAGAAAGCGCAACAGGGAAGATGGCTACGGGCTAGTGAACAGCACGTGTTTGACTCCGCTTTGGAATCAGTTTTAGAAGAATTAGACTTGGAGTTTTCGTTGAAACATGAGCAGGAAGAGGCTCTCCGCTCATTCCTTTTCAAGAAGGACGTTTTCGCTGTTTTGCCGACCGGCTATGGCAAAAGTCTGATCTACCAGCTGGCTCCGCTGGTAGCCAAAAGAATGGGCTAGTTTGTGCAGTACGAAGAATTAATAAACAGCTTTGAAACATTACTTTTTGATTGTTTCTTATTTTCCCGTTATTTTAAATTTAAGGGAAATTATTTCACCAAACACCACTAAATAAAAACTCTCAAAAACAGTTTAAGCAAACCCTTGAAAAACACTTGGAAAAAAATGTGTATGTGGTACAGACTCCAAACTTGTGGTCATTATCTCCAAACTTCTTAATATCTAGAACCTGTTTATTAATTAATACGCATTTTGAAAAATTATTTATTTCAAGGCCTCCCCCACTGCTTTCTGTCTCTCTGACTACGTCACAGTCACTGTTGCGCTGATTGGTCAGAGCGTTGGCCTATACGCACAGAGACAGTTTGACAGACAGCGGTCTGTTCCTCCTACCTGCTTCGGAAATGTCTACGGATCGAGGCCAGACTAAATATTCACATTTAGTCTGGCTTGCCAGGCTAACCATGGACTGTTGAGCAGCTGAAAACTTGTATCAAGCAAGAATGGACAAAAATTCAAATTGCAAAACTGCAACAATTAGTCTTCTCATTTCCTAAATGATTAAAAAGTGTTATGAAAAGGAACAGTGAGGTAAGACAGTGGTCTCTGTCCCAACACTTTCTTTTGAGTGTGTTGCAAGCATCAAACTCTAAATTTGTTTATACTGACAAAATATATTTATGTTGGTTAGTGAAAACTTTGAAAAGCTTTTCTTTGTACTTGTATCAGTTATATATAGAAGAAAGGTTCAAGATAATTAACAAATCACAGATTCTTGTTTTTATTGCATTTTAGAAAATATCCCAAATACATGCAGTTGGGTACATAAATAATGACAGTGATACAATTTTTTTTTTTTTTTTACCTCTGTACATCACCACAATGGATTTGAAATGAATCAAGATGAAATTGAAGTGTAGACTTTCAGGTTTCATTCAAGGGTTTAACAAAAATTTTGCATTAACCATTTAAAAATTACAGACCTTTTTATATAGTCCCTCCATTTTCACAGACTGAAAAGTATTTGGACAAACTAATATAAATATAAGAATTATTTGTAACACTTGGATGCAAATCCTTTACTGCCTGAAGTCTGGAACCCATGGACATCACCAAATGCTGAGTTTCCTCCCTTTAGATGCTTTGTGAGGCCTTTACTGCAGCTGCTTTCAGATGCTACTTGTCTGTGGTCTTTCTGCCTTTAGTTTCGTCTTCAGTAAGTGGTCACCATTAAAAGTTGTTTCTTATATTATATATGAAAGTGATCTCTTATTATATATATACACTGTATATATAAAAAGAGTAGGAAATAATGTATTCTTGAATTGTTTTTCATAATGGGAATCAGGCCTTTAGACCTGAGTGTAGAAATAGCAGGTTGTTGGAGAATGTTGAAGAGATATGATGGTCGGTTGGTTCCTGTGTATCTCCCGCTCTTTTTGAAGAGTCTTCTGAAGAGCTTTTTCCACATCTTATCAGCTCTTTGGTTATTCTGGGAGTTTCAGTGCCAGGAGCAAGACCATGTATGGAGATGGGAAAAGCACTATTTAGACCCACAGTGCACTGAGACATGGGTTAAATCAGATCTGAAAAGATCTCCTGCTCCAACAGTCCAACTTCTGGTGCATCCAGCACAATGACCAGCTGCTCTTCCTCTCGCTCATCCATGTTCCGTTCTTCAGCGAGGTACAGCTGCAGCAGCGTCACTTCTATCCAAACTGAAGCTTCCTCTTCTCCTCCAGATCACCTCTTCATGCCTTTCCTGAGTCAGAAAGTGACAGCGCTTTTTGGGGGTCGTGAAGGTGACTCAGAGTCATTCATGAGCGAGAGAGAAACATTTGCAGGTTGCCAGGGAGACAGGACATCTCACACTGGGGGTTACCCAGGTGACTGGAGCCATGGAGACAAACACGGTGAGGCATGTGGTTGATAAACGAGACAAAGCTTGTTCAAATTTTTAAAGCTGATCTAAATTGATCATAAACTGACAACAAAGCAGACAAAATTATAAGAAAAGGTTTGTAAAATAGCTATGTGAAAAATCCACAGATAAATTGGATGCCACCAAATTATATGATTTGGAAGATCTATATTTAAAAAAAAGACTGTAAAATATTGGTCTAATCATTAGACCTTTGCCTTGCTCTGAATTATGAAGGAGATGTGAGTGCTTGGAGGAGAATGAGCAGGCGAACGTTTTTCTCCCACAGCATTATTTCTCCCCAGATGACATTCATCAGTGTTTAGGCTCCAGACTGACCATTACATCATACAAAGAGAGCGAGAGAGAGAGAGAGAGAGAGAGAGAGAGAGAGAGAGAGAGAGTCCAACAAACAGAGCAATGGGGAAAGAGAGATAGAGACAGTGAGTGAGTGAGTGAGTGAGTGAGTGAGAGACAAACCAATAGAGAGAAAAAGTGCAGCAAAGAGCAATGGAGAAGAGAGAGAGTGTGTGAGTGTGTGAGTGAGAGAGAGAGAGAGAGAGAGAGAGAGAGATGTGAAATTTCAGATTTTATAGTGGGTACAATAAAAATAATGACCTTATATCTATTGTTGGTTGACTGTGAGAAAAAAGATAGATATGATGTTAACAAACCAATAATTGCTTTGTATATCAAAATATACCAATGAAGCTGCTTTCTCACCGACAATGAAGGCCAACCAGAGAAACCATATAAATCGCACTGATGAGTGAAATGTCCAGCCTTCATTATGAAATGTAGAGCAGAATGATGAGGCATTATGTTAAATATCACCATAATCTAAAACAGGTTTAAAAAAAAAAGTAGCAGCAACATGCCCTTTTCTTGCTTGTTTCTAAAACAGAAACCCAGTTTTATCTTTAGCCGCTTTACTAATTTGGCAACATGTACGTAATTTAAAAGAAAGGTTTTCATCAAGCAAGCTAATTAATTGATTGATTGATTGATTGATTGATTGATTGATTGATTGATTGATTGATTGATTGATTGATTGATTGATTAAAGCTGACACCAGTTCTATTTGCTGACCCTGTACAGTGCTAATCTGAAGCAAGGATTTGAGGACTTAATTTCTTAAATAACATACTTTTTTGTTGAGGATTCAAAACTAGTTTTAATTTAATTAAATTTTCCTGCACTCCTGCAATAGCCTCCTGAAGTTTTACAAGAGCTTCCACTGAGGAAGGGACAGAATAATAGATGATGGCATTAGTAATATTTGCACAGATATCACTTATGTGCTGTACATACACTCATCAGCCACTTTAATAGGAACTTGTTCTTGATTCTCAGATTCCTATTCTTGGCTACAGGAATGGAACCCAATGTGGTCTTCTGCTGTTACATGCTGAGATGCTTTTCTGCTCACCACAGTTGTAAAGAGTTGCTATGAGTTGTTATAGCTTTCCTGGCAGCTCAAACCAATCTCACCATTTTCCTCTGATCTCTCTTATCAACAAGATGTTTCCACCCAGAGAACTGTCACTCACTCAGTGTTTTTTTGTTGTTCACACCACTCTGTGTAAACTACAGAGACTGTTGTATGTGTGTGAAAACCCCAGGAGATCAGCAGTTTCTGAAATACTCACACCAGTTCATCTGGCACCAACACCCATGCCACAGTGAAACTCACAGAGATCACAATTTTTCTCATTCTGATGTCTGAAGTGAACATTAACTGAAACTCTTGATTTGTATCTGCATGATTTTATGCATTGTGTTTCTGTCAAGGGATTGGCTGATTAGATAACTGCATAAAACAGCAGGTGGATGGGTGTTCCTAATAAAGTGGCTGGTGAGTATAGTGCACAATAACAGCCCAAGAATGGAGACATGTGGACCTTGTATCTTAATCTCTTATATTATCCCATCAATATTACACACGGGCGGCACAGTGGTGTAGTGGTTAGCACTGTTGCCTCACAGCGAGAAGGTCCTGGCTTCAAGCCCAGCGGCCGGCGAGAGCCTTTTTGTGTGGAGTTTGCATGTTCTCCCCGTGTCTGTGTGGGTTTCCTCCGGGTGCTCCGGTTTCCCCCAAAGACATGCAGGTTAGGCTAATTGGTGGCTCTAAATTGACTGTGAATGGTTGTTTGTCTATGTGTCAGCCCTGCGATAACCTGGTGACTTGTCCAGGGTGTACCCCGCCTCTCTCCCATAGTCAGCTGGGATAGGTTCCAGCTTGCCTGCGACCCTGTAGAACAGGATAAGCAGCTACAGATAATGGATGGACGGATAATGGCTCAACAATAATATCAGCAGCAAGTTTCAGGAGAGATGGATCACTCCCAACAGGTTCAACCCCAATTTCTAGCATTTATATTTTTTAAAGTGAAAAGAACCATTTAAAACTTTAACACTTGGAAAAGGTATGTCTGAAAAGGACCATTGAGACACTGATTTAAAAAGTATCCCAGTGGAAGCAAAATGCTGATTAAAAGCAGTCCACCGTTTCCTTTTTGTCAGTAATTTGCATAAAATCCACATTTATCAGTTTTGGTAGACTGCAGGATAGTAGAGCAAATTTCAGAGACTTAACTTTCCAGAATTTAAAAGGGCTCAATGAGATAAAACTGTGACTGGAGATGTGAGCACCATCAGGTTGAGCAGGAAAAAGTATCTAATGGAGCAGAATAAGGACTAGAGGCAGGTAGATAGCAAGGATGGGGCCAGAATTTGCAAATCCAAAAAACAACACCTAAACAACCCCAAATCAGAAAATGTTGGGACAGTATGGAAAATGCAAATTATAACGAGAGAGATAGAGAGAAAACATTCATTCATTCTCTGTAGCCGCTTTATCCTTCTACAGGGTTGCAGGCAAGCTGGATCCTATCCCAGCTGACTATGGGCGAAAGGCGGGGTACACCCTGGACAAGTCGCCAGGTCATCACAGGGCTGACACATAGACCCAGACAACCATTCACACTCACATTCACACCTACGGTCAATTTAGAGTCACCAGTTAACCTAACCTGCATGTCTTTGGACTGTGGGGGAAACCGGAGCACCCGGAGGAAACCCACGCGGACACGGGGAGAACATGCAAACTCTGCACAGAAAGGCCCTCGCCGGCCCCAGGGCTCGAACCCAGCACCTTCTTGCTGTGAGGCGACAGCGCTAACCACTACACCACCGTGCTGCCGCTTTATTGCCAATGCTGTAAAAATGTATAATGTACAAGTGGGCGACAATGAACTTTTAAAATATAATCTAAATATATTGAGAACTTAATATCACTGTAAATGTAAGTGTATAACTGTTCTTGGTGTAGGGACTCTCTTTGTGAACCTTGGGGACATTTTTACTTAGAGAGGAAAAAAGAGAACAAAAACACAAACGTATGTCTGCTTATTCAAGAATGCAGAAAACAAGAAAGTGCAAAACATTACTCCTTCCCTCAACAGTCCTGAGTTCATCAGGAACTGTTGTGTTTCTCTTGTCTGTGGAGTAGACCAGATTTAAACAGTCAACAGATTTCCCTCACTTCTTTTTCCAAGTGTACTTCTTGTTACTCCTTGCTGCACTGAGTAACTCTGTCTTTCGAAGTGCTGTTGTAAAACTCGGGTTTTTTGAGCAGCGCCGGTGTGTGTTGTCTGTCTCTAGGCAACCGTGACAGCGCCACACGCAGTGACGCAGGCAGCCAGGCACAGACGCACAGAGCGTGACGCAAAGGGGAGGGGTTTGTGTCCTGGGTAGATCCCGCAACGTAGTATTTCCTGTTTTATTAGGGCCCGAGCCCTATGGGCGAAGGCCCTATTGTTCTTGTAAGAGTTCACTATTATTATTCTTCCGTCTTCTTCTTCTTCTTCTTCTTCTTCTTCCGTCTTCTTCTTCTTCTTTATTTTTCTCCGCTGTTGGGCCATTTTCGGGGCGCTTGCCATGGGCGAAAACGCACGAAATTTGGCGCCAGTTCCGAGAATTGCCACCGCTACTCAGAACCAGAAGCCCAAACTTGGCCGGGGCTCAGGGCCTCTATAGCGCCCCCTAAGTCGTTGTGATTTTGGCCTCCCGCATTAAGGTGCCTGGGTGCCATGTAGTTTGTAGTAGTGGCATGCCATTTGGTACGCATATGTATCTCACTAAGCCGGACATAAATGTAATGCCAATGCATTAGCCACGCCCAACAGGAAGTGAGGTAATCTCACTTTTGTGCGAAATGCATGGCCACGAGGACGGCGCAACTCCTCCTAGACCGTTCATAGGAATGTCACCAAAATTGATACACATCATCTACAGACATGGCTGACAAAAGTTACTAAATACGTTTCACGTAGGATTAACCGTTCAGAAGTTATACGTCAATCAATTTTCGATGCAAAATTTTACATGCTTACAAATTCATAACAAATCTTCTGATTGCTCAAAACTGCTCATACTTCACATGCAAATCACTCATTGGGCTTTTGACATGTTACCCAATTTCTGTGATATTTCGCCACTGGGGGCGCTATTTTTGGGCAAAAATTCCAATCTTTCCTCAAATTTGGTCAAACTTCACGGCCACCCTCTTACTACCTCCCATGTCATGTATACCACGTTTTGGAAATTTTCGTCCATGGGGGGCGCTGTTTTTGGCCGACGCAACTGCTCCAAAACGGGGTTTTGGTAAATAATTCCATAATGCTTTTCCTTCACACCACTACCTTGTGATAGGACGTTGCTGTTGTAGACACTTATTTTTCCAACTCATAATCGCTCATGTACAGCATAGCGCCACCTACTGACATGGGAAAAACCAAAAAATTTATTCTTCAAAAATCTATATCTCATCTTCTATTTACTCAATTGTCATCAAACTTCATACGCAAACTCTTCATAGCTCACCTGACGTCTACGCCAAATTTTGTGCACTTTCGCCCCTGGGGGTGCTGGTTATGGCAAAAATGATATTGCAGCTTCTGATTTGTCAAACTTGCCAAGCAAACTCTTTACAAGACCCTTATTGGGGCGCTTGCCATGGTCGACAACGCACGAAATTTGGCTCCTTTTTCTTAGACTGCCACCGCTACTGAGAACCAGAAGCCCAGATCCAGGCGGGCCTCAGGGCCTCTATAGCGCCCCCTAACTCGTTGTGATTTTGGCCTCCCGCATTAAGGTGCCTGGTTGCCATGTAGTTTGTAGTAGTGGCATGCCATTTGGTACGCATATATATCTCACTAAGCCGGACAAAATTGTAATGCCAATGCATTAGCCACGCCCAACAGGAAGTGAGGTAATTTCACTTTTGTGCGAAATGCATGGCCACGAAGACGGCGCAACTCCTCCTAGACCGTTCATAGGAATGTCACCAAAATTGATACACATCATCTACAGACATGGCTGACAAAAGTTTCTACATAGGTTTCACGTAGCATAAACCGTTCAGAAGTTATACGTCAATCAATTTTCAATGCAACATTTTACATGCTTAAAAATTCATAACAAATCTTCTACTTGCTCAAAACTGCTCATACTTCACACGCAGATCACTCATTGCGCTTCTGACATGTTACCCACTTTCTGTGATATTTCGCCACTGGGGGCGCTATTTTTGGGCAAAAATTCCAGTCTTTCCTCAAATTTGGTCAAACTTCACGGCCACCCTCTTACTACCTCCCATGTCATGTATACCACATTTTGGGAATTTTCGTCCATGGGGGGCGCTGTTTTTGGCCGACGCAATTGCTCCAAAACGGGTTTTTGGTAAATAATTCCATAATGCTTTTCCTTCACACCACTACCTTGTGATAGTGCGTTGCTGTTGTAGATACTTATTTTTCCAACTCATAATCGCTCATGTACAGCATAGCGCCACCTACTGACATGGGAAAAACCAAAAATTTTATTCTTCAAAAATCTATATCTCATCTTCTATTTACTCAATTGTCATCAAACTTCATACGCAAACTCTTCATAGCTCACCTGACATGTACGCCTAATTTTGTGCACTTTCGCCCCTGGGGGTGCTGGTTATGGCAGAAATGATATTGCAGCTTCTGATTTGTCAAACTTGGCAAGCAAACTCTTTACAAGACCCTTATTAGGGCGCTATTATTATTAGGGCCCGAGCACCGTACAGTGCGAGACCCTATCGTTGCCATGTGTCCAATTCTGTTCTTTGTCGCCATTGCGGGAGTAATGTCTCTTGCCGAAGAAGCTGTGGAAGGTATTTCGCGGGGACGCATGCCCCCGCCCCCCTTGGCCGCTGGCGCGAGGGCCCGTCGAGGCCGCTTGCGGCTTTAATTTTGTTCATTATTGTTAGATTTAGTGTTGATATGTGTGAGACAGACATGTGTATTGGACATTTATGAAAATACAGAACAAATCGCGTCCTGTATCGGTTCAATACGGGACACAAGATTTAATTGCCAAATAAAGGACGATTCCGTATTTTACGGGACAGGTGGCAACCCTAATTTCATTGCTGACAGTATGAACCCAAGATATTTCGTGTTTTGTCTGGTCAACTTCATTTCATTTGTTAATATACATCCATTCCTGTGTTTCAGGCCTGAAACACGTTCCAAAAAGAGTTAGGACAGAGGCAATTTAGGCCTAGTACTGTGGTAAAACAAATAATTATGCAATTTGAAACAGGTGATTAGAATCTTGATTTGGTACAAAATCAGTATCCAGTAAAGGCCTAGTCTCTGAGGAGCAAAGATGGGCTGAGGATCGCCAGTTTGTCAACAAATGCATTAGAAAATTATTGAAACGTGTAAATACAATGTTCTTCAAAGAAAGACAAGGAGGGATTTGGATATTTCACCCTCTACAGTACATATCACGGGCAATTGCTCTAAGACAACGAGGGAGGCTCAGCCTCCTCTAAAAATGACGAACATCGTGTAGGATGAATTGCGCTAGGCTTATGTTATAGCCGACCTTATAACATTGCTATTTCAGATCCAGAATCATAGAAATATATGTGCTCAACCCAACTACAGTGCAAAATCATTCCGTTATAACTTTCCCCAGTTCGCCTAATGTGTGCGTGAGTTTTTCCCCCTCGTGACAGCGCGATGCAGCCCAGCCTCAGTGGACTTCAATGGCATTTGGGAGCTATGGGCTTTTCAATATCAAAATGCAAGATGATTATTGGACAAATACTGCGAAAACGCCCGCCCCACGGACTCCCAGCCTCAGTGGACTTCAATGGCATTTGGGAGCTATGCGCTTTTCAATATCAAAATGCAAGATGATTATTGGACAAATACTGCGAAAACGCCCGCCCAACGGACTCCCAGCCTCAGTGGACTTCAGTGGCATTTGGGAGCTATGCGCTTTTCAATATCAAAATGCAAGACGGTTATTGGACGAATACTGCGAAAACGCCCGCCCCACGGACTCCCAGCCTCACAGTGGGAGGGACATGGCAAAGCTTTCCGCGAGGAGATTGGTGATTGGTGAAAGCAGCCAGATATTTTCTTTGACTGACAGCTCATTTCAAATATAGACAGGCAGCGGTGAATCTCAGTTCAGTCCCATGCGGATTCGCAAGTGCTGTGGTGTATTGTAAGAGATCGGCTTACATTTTGATTTCATTCATTACATATGGTTTCTACCAGCTTTTTTAGTTTGTATATATTTTCATTGTAAATAAAGTGTAAATATAGTGTTGTCAAGTTTGCTATCTTAGTTCCAGAAATTTCATTTATTTGAGTGACTGAACTTGGGGGGGCTAGTCAGCTAGCAAGAAAGCTGCACACGGATGCCAAGCATTGCTGATTTAATTTTGGCGAAGCCATTTGCCAGTCTTCCTTTCGAGGAAAAAATTAAAATTAAAGAGCAGGGTAGACCAATGCCTCAAATTGACTTGGTGAAAAAGGTAGGGAATAATACTTGTTCCTTTCAGCTCTCCTGGTACGAGAAAGTGAATTGGCTAACAGCAAGTGACCCACATCAACAACAGTAAATAGGCTACTTTAGTAATATGTCATGGATGGACCAAAAATATAGAATCTATTTAAAATGTTTATGCTGAGTATATTATATTATATTGGAATATATGGATTCTGGATATGAATTAAACACAGCTACAATTTGGAAAACATTTTTAAACAAAAACACAGCCGAGAACATTTCACACTACAGACCTGGATTAAAAGTGAAGGGTTATGAAAATTGTCAATAAAACCTTTCTCAGTCAAAATAAGTAAAATATAGGGAAAGTGTCATTGAATGAAATGTGTGGCACCCAGCTCTATGTTTGGCTCCCCAAGGTCAGTGCTTGTGCCTATTCCAGAACACTCTGCTGTTACTGCTGAGGTTCCTGACAAAGAGCTGCTTTCAATAATGATCAATTTTTAAACAACATGCCACAATTTTAAAATATAAAATGTTAAAATATACCCCCCCCCCCAACACCACCATCATGTATATTGGACAGTAGGCTAATGGGCCAAAAGAACCTGTTATTTCACAGTTTGTGACCCTGCCAACAATCAGCCAGATCAGAGGCAAGAGTATGGGCAAAATTTATGTGTTTTTTCTTTTTTCTTTTAAAATCTGGAAATATCGTAACCGATCAGCCTCCCCTGTTTGAAAGACTACCAGCCGCCACTGGTACATATCATTAAATGATTGAAGGAATCTGGAGGAATTTCAGTGTGTAAAGGGCAAGGGCACAAGCTTAAGCTGAACACCCGTGCTCTCCAATCCCTCAGATGGCACTGCATCAAGAACCATTGTTCATCTATAGCTGACATAACCACATGGGCTCAGGATTCCTTGTGAAATCCTTTGTCAAACAATACAACATGGAGTTATATCCACAAATGTGGGGCGGCACAGTGGTGTAGTGGTTAGCGCTGTCGCCTCACAGCAAGAAGGTCCAGGTTCGAACCCCGTGGCCGGCGAGGGCCTTTCTGTGTGGAGTTTGCATGTTTTCCCCGTGTCTGTGTGGGTTTCCTCTGGGTGCTCCGGTTTCCCCCACAGTCCAAAGACATGCAGGTTAGGTTAACTGGTGACTCTAAATTGACCGTAGGTGTGAGTGTGAATGGTTGTCTATGTGTCAGCCCTGTGATGACCTGGCGACTTGTCCAGGGTGTACCCCGCCTTTCACCCGTAGTCAGCTGGGATAGGCTCCAGCTTGCCTGTGACCCTGTAGAACAGGATAAAGCAGCTAGAGATAATGAGATGAGATCCACAAACGTCAGTTAAAATTTTACTGTACAAAAAGGAAGCCTTATGTTCACTATGTCCAGAAGCACCGTCAACTTCTCTGGGTTTGGAGGCATCTGAGATGGACCATCTCACAATGGAAATGTGTATTGTGATCAGATGAATCAGTGCTCTGACACTTTTTTGGAAGAAGTGGACTGTAGTATGTCCTTGAGGGTGGGTGGAACACTGAAATGCAATCAGGTGGGAAATGATGTACAATACAGTCACTTCTTATTACTATTTTTGCTTTTCAGTATAACGTTGGTATTAGCACATACAGATACACGCACAATCTGGTAGGGAGACAGCCACCTTTTCACTCTCCCCCTCTTTTTCACCACTTCATCATCAACACAACAGACACACATACCACACACCATCAATTGACAACAGGTGTGATCACTTTGCCACTCACCTTCCCTGGCCCCACCCTCCATTCACAAACCAATGCTTGGCCATGCCCCCGCTGCCACATACCCCCACCACCCAACTCAGGCCGGGGAGCCATCTGGACTGCAGCCGACTCCCCCCAACAGGAAAGAAAGTCCGGCACCACCCTCTGCACCCCCAGCCTATGGACCACCTTGAATTTGAAAGGTTGGAGGATGAGATACCAATGGGTGATCCATGCGTTGGCATCTTTCATGCGGTGGAGTCACTGGAGTGTGGTGTGATCCAAACAAATGGTGAAAGAGCATCCCAGCAGGTAGTAAGGGAGGGTGAGGACTGCCCACTTGATGGCCAGACACTCCTTCTCAATGGTGTTATACTTACTTTCTCACATTGAGAGCTTGCCACTGATGTACAGTACCAGACGTTCCACCCTTCCACCTCCTGGGACAGAATGGCCCCCAGCTCTCTGTCCAATGCATCCATCTGCAAAATAAAAGGGAGAGAGAAGTCAGGGGAGTGTAAAAGTGGCCCCCCACACAGTGCCACTTTTACCTTAGTTAAAGCCTGTTGGCACTGCTTCGTCCACTGGACCAGATCTGGTGCTCCCTTTTTAGTGAGATCAGTCAGTGGGCTGGTGACATCAAAATACTAAGGTATAAACCTCCGAGAGTAGCCAGCCAGCCCCAGGAACTGTCTCATCCCCTTTTTGGTCTTGGGCCTCGGACAATCGCTGCAGTCTTTTCAATTTGAGGATGCACCTTAGGTAGGTGGCGGCATAGGTGGCATGTTGACAGAGGATTTTGTCCATGAGCCACTGGAATGTTGCGGGAGCACTAAATAACCTGAAAGGAAGGGTGACAAATTGGTGTAAGCCAAATGGTGTGGAAAGGGCTGTTTTTTCTCAGGATAGAGGAGTCAAGGAGATCTGTCAATATGCCTTTGTCAAATCCAGTGTTTTATAAAAGCAAGCAGCACCTAACCAATCAAGCAACTCATCAATATGAGGCATTGGGTACATGTTGAATTTAGACACCGTGCTGACTTTTCTATAGTCCACACAGAACTGAACTGATCCATCAGTCTTGGGGACCAAGACCACCGGGCTGCTCCAGTCACCTCAATTATTCCCATTTCAAGCATGGCCTTGAGTTTGTCCCAAACCACCACTTTCTTGTGTTCAGGCAAGCGGTATGGGCAGGTACGCACCACTGCCCCTGGAGGCATCTCAATGTGGTGTTCTGTGAGGTGAGTGCAGCCGGAAAAGGGCAAGAACATGTCAGAAAACTTCGCTTGCAACCTGGCCATCTCCGTGAGTCCACAGGGGACCAGAGTGGCTCGAGTGGTGACTTTTGTTTTTACCTCTGGCCCCAGCCCCGCCTTCTCTGGAATTACTGATGCCAATGCCACAGGGACCACCTCGTTCCAGTGTTTTAGCAGGTTGAAGTGGTATACTTGTAGTGTCCCTCCCCTACCTGTTCACCTCACCTCACAGTCAATGTCCCCAAATTGTCATGTGAACTCAAAAGGCCCTTTCCACATAGTGAGTAATTCTGAGTTCAAAGTGGGTAATAATACAAGCACTTTATCTCTTGGTGTGAATTCTCCAAGGCATGCCCCCTGTTGTACAGCCCGGCCTGACGTTCTTGTGCCTGCTGTAAATTCTCCTGGCTTAAGTTACTGAGTGTGTGGAGCTTTGCGCGCAGGTCAAGAAGATATTGAATTACATTTTTACTGTTTGAAGGTCCCACCTTCCAATTTTCCTGTGGCATGTTCAAAATACTGTGAGGTTTACGCCCATATCATAATTCAAATGGGGAGAACCCTGTGGAGGCTTGCGGGACCTCTAGTTCTGTGAACAACAGGGGCTTGAGCCATTTATCCCAATTACGTGTGTCCTCACTTACAAACTTATGAGTCAAGGTTTTAAGAGTTTGGTAAAACTGTTCAACCAAGCCCTCTGTTTGTGGGTGATAAACGCTGGTACGGATGGATTTAACCTCCAATAACTCAAAGTTCATGAAATGTGCATGACACGAATGTAATATCTTGGTTGGTCAGGATTTCTTTGGGAATCCTGACTCGGGACATAATTTTAAACAGTGCCTCTGCCACATTGCATGTGGAAATGCTATGCAGCAGGACTGCTTCCAGGTATTGCATCGCATTTTCCACTAGGACTAAAATAAAGCAATATCCTCATGCTGACCAGTATAATGGCCCAACAAGATCAATACCAATTCTCTCGAAGGGGGTCTTGATCAGAAGAAGAGGGCGCAAGGGCACTTTTGGAGTGGCCACTAAATTCTGCTGGCATTCACAGCATGCCACACACCAACTATGAATATCCCCACGGCCAATAGAATTGGGCCATTATTCAGGCTAGTGTCATATCCTGACCTAAATGTCCAGCCATAGGATTAAAGTGAGCCACATGGAATACGAGTTCCCTATGGCTCTTTGGGAATGACAACTGAGTTATCGTCTCATGGATCTGAGTGTCCTACATCACTCAGTATAACCTATCTTTAATAATTGTGAAGTACGGGAAGGAGAGTGTTGCATTTGGCTGGAGAGTCTGAGCATCAACTACTCTCACTTGGTAAAAAGCATGATGCAGAGTCTAGTCTCATGTTTGTTCAAAAGGGAAATCCTTGAGATAATCCCCAAGAGTGAGAAGAGGGGTGGGATGCTCCCCTCTCTCCGTATCACTCTGACATGGTGCTGACGTGGACGGCTCTGAGACGGCTTCCCAGACGACACCACACTGGGCTCCCCCTGTGACGCATTATCACAGGACCTGCCCACTACGACATGCTCCATTAAACCTTTAAACCCTGGCTAATCTGTATCCAGAATTAGTGGATCGGTGAGGTGCAGGCTAACTGCCACCTCTACACTATGTATTATTCCCTGAAATTGAATGTGGATGGACACTAGCGAATATTCGTAAACATCCCTGTGCACACACAAAACCGTCACTAATCATGCTCCCCCCAGTGCCTCATCTTGAGCCAGGTTTTGGTGGATTAACCCTCTGGGGTCTGAGGGTATTTTCTGGCACTGTAATGATTTTGGCATGCTCTGATTTTGTTGTCAATTTCAACAAATCTAAGCACTATTTTCAAAGTCATATGACTTTTTTGCATTCAGCTAAAGTTCAGCTACACTAATATCTATGTATGTCGAGACGAGATGAGAAATAAAATTAAAAAATAGTTTTTAAAAAAACTCCTCCCACTGCCAACTCTTAATCCCATCATATTAACTCTTAATCCCATCAGGCCAAGTCACAATGGGTAAGGTAATGTTTTGGTTTTTTTTCACACATTCCAACACAGTTCTAAAGCTGCTTTTTTACAACAGCTTCATTTATCTGGTATTTGACTTTATTTTGGTATTTGACTCTATTCAGTGTGTCTTGAAATTAACTCTTGTACTATTTTACTCAATTCAGAGCCACAACCAACTGTGTTACTCTGTTACACAATTACTCTGTAATTTTGCTCCTACTCCAACTCCAAATTTTACTTTCTAAACTCAAAATAGAGCAAAATTAGTTATTTTTGAGGAAAATATTTTTAACTCTGGAAAAAATTGCTCAGTCATTTTTCCTGTGTATGCACTGCAGCGCACACATAACCAATCGTTTATCAGAAATAGAAGAAATATTTACACTTACTCAAGTTAATCTTTGGCTGGATCGAGTCAAAGTAAAAGAAAAAAAAGGCACTGCGCATCATCGGTGTCATAGTTTTCAAGATTTAATTGAATCTCTGTCTTGAATCATGAAATGAATAATGAATCGAATCAATGTCCTGAATCATCTGAAGCGCATAAAATCCACATGTCCTCTCACAACGTTTTACCTCCAAATAGTCTCAACTATGTTTCCCACCATGAAAGAGAAACCAGTCAAAACTGAAAGCGTGAAAGTGATTATCATTCCATTACCATGTGAATAGACTTTTATGAATGTTTAAGTGCATACTCAGTGCTCCAACTCCAGTGTGACTGAGTAAGGTAACAAGTTTTATATTTCATCTAATTTAGGTAATTTAAAAACTATAATATTGTTTGACAGTGGGCACATAGGAAAGTGTAAAGTATAAAGTTTCTGTCAATATATTTATCATGCTTGTATGATGAAAAACCTGTGAAGATATTTATCTAAATATATGACCTACTCATTCTAAACCTGTCGAGCTTCACTGGCGAAGCTCTTGACCCCAGAGGGTTAAGGTCTGACTACAGCCGGAATCCACCAACACATGATGTGTATCCCTTTGAATAATCACTGGAATGTGATATGCCCCAGCCCAATCGAGGGCGGTCTCTGGCACATCGGGGATCTGGATGACAGCCCTCACCTCCATCACTTGGCACTGGACCTGGAAATGCCCAGGTTCTCCACAGCACCAGAATACCAGCCCAGGCTTCACTTCTGCACCAGTGATTCGGAGATCACTCACCTGAGGGTGAAAAGACACAGACACAGAAGGGGAGGGAAGGGGCTCGGTGAGCTGGCTGCAGGAGGGTCAGCCCCCATTTCTGTGGTGCGGGGACAGGGAGGGGATGAGAATAAGGGGGGAGAGAAGGAGTGTGAGGGAGAGAGAGAAGAGGCAGAATGTCTGCCTGCCACTGGAACCGCCACCAGATGGTCCTCTGCCAACTTGATCGTGTGATCCAGTGATGCTGGGCGGTGGCACTGGACACACTCCACTGTCCCTTCTGGCAGCCATGGGATGAACTACTCCAGCACCACCATGTCGATGATTCCCTCAGTGTCATGGTCTTCTGACCTCAGCCACTGCCAGCAGGCGTCCCAGAGCTATTGGCCGAAAGCGAACTCCTCCAGAGTCAGCGCGCAGAAGCATTGGCGGTGTTGTTCCAGGGTGCAGCCAACATGCTGCAGGATGGCTTGCTTCAAGTCAGCATAGTTGAGTCGGCTGTCAACAGGGAGCTGTTGGGTGGTGAGCTGTGTTTCTCTGGTTAGAAGCGGTAGAAGATGAGCAGCTCATTGCATGACTGGCCACCCCCATGTCTTTGCAGCTTGCTCAAAGAGGAAGGCCTCTGGGTCATCACAAGGCCCCATCTTCATGAGGGTGACATGGGGGAGGTCCACAGATTTAGCAGCTGAGGACCCTGCCGATGCACATGGGTGCCAGAAGGCCTGGTGATCTTCTTGCTGAGCCTGCAACAAGGCCTCAAAGCGCTGTTCCTGCTCCTTGCACAGGGTGATCAGTGCCTGGTGTTGACTTTGCTGGGCGGCAGTGAGGGCATGGATGAGGTCTTTGAAAGTGGAGGACTCCATAAGCAGTTCCCTTCAGTGTCCTGAGTTTTGGCACCAGTGTATTGATCCTGAGGGTGGGTGGAACACTGAAGCGCAGACAGGTGGGAAATGATTTACAACACAGTCCTAACATTGGTATTATCACACAGACATATACACGATCTTTTCTGGAGACCTTCGTTCTCCCCCTCCTTTTCACCACTCCATCATCACTACAACAGATGCACACAATATCAATTGACAACAGGTGTGACCACTTTGCCACTCACCTTCCCTGGACCCACCCTCAATTCACAAACCAACCCTTGACCACACCTCTGCTGCCACATGGACACCATGTGCTCCAGACCAAAGACAAAAAGGACCATTCAGACTGTTGCCAGCAACAAGTCCAAAAGCCAGGCTCTGTCATGGTATGGGGTTGTGTCAGTACCCTTAGCAAAGTTAACTTCTACTTTGGTAGCATTAATACAGAAAAGTACATTGAGATTTTGGAGCAAAATATGCTGCCTTCAAGATGACATAGTTTCCAGGGATATTTCCACAAGACAATGCAAAACCACTTTCTGCACAGGTTACAAAGGCATGGCTGTGGAAGAAGAGGGTGCCTGTCCCCTTTGTCTCTAATAGAGAATGTGTGGAGAATTTTGAAATGAAAAATATGACAACAATGACTCTGTACTGTTGCACACCTTAAGACTTGTTTGCAGGAAAAATGGGACAAAATAACACCTGCAACACTTCATCACTTGATGTTTTCAGTCCCTAAACATCTTTAAAGTGTTGTGAGAAGGAATGGAAACATTATAAAGTGATAAATGCTTTACTGTCCCAACATTAAAAAAAAAAGTGTTGCAAGAATCAAGATTGAAATGTGTTTATTTTAAAAGAAAAAAAGAAACTTATTTGATGTTTTACCTCATGAATTTGCTGCTGTATTATTTTGAATGCAATACAGATCAAAGATTTGGAAGTAATCATTGTTTTCAGTTTTAATTTCAATTTCAACCATCCCAACTTTTTCTGAATTGGGGTGGTATTATGCTGCGAGAACTCACAGAAACAAAGGTCCAAAACAGATAACAGGACAGAGTTTCTATAAGTACATGTATGTATGTAAGTGTTGATGCACTAAATATGTTTAGGTCACATTTATGGGAGGAGTCTCCAGGTGTCACTGTTAGGGTTTTGCTGGGATTCGAACCTGGTTCGTTGGTGTGATAATCCAGCAAACCCCCACTAGGCCACCAGGGGGATGACTCAAATGCAGAGGCGTGAGGCGGAAGTAGAAAAAGAATCAAAAGGTTTATTTAAACTATATACACTATATACAGGGCAAAACAAAAGACAAAAAAAAAAACCAAAGAGTATAATCCAAAAGAAAAGCAAAGTGCAAAAATACAAAAGCTAAGAAGATCAAAAAACACAGTACAAAGGGAACTGGAGATAAACATAACAGCACAAAGACTCCGTGACAAGAGGACTGAACTCAGGGGTATAAATAGACAAACTAATTAAGGACACAGGTGAAGATAATTAGGCAATTAACACAAACACAAAACACAGGAACAGTGGCGGCCTCTAGAGGCCAAAATAAACATGACATGAAAAGGAAATAACAGCGGCCTCTAGAGGCCAAAACAGTCCTAGTCCTAACAGGACCCCCCCCCTCTAGGAGCGTCTCCTGACGTTCCCAGGGCGATCCGGATGGGCCGAATGGAAGTCCCGACATAGTTCTTTATCAAGGACATCCCGAGCAGGAACCCAGCAGCGCTCCTCAGGACCATAGCCCTCCCAGTCCACCAGATATTGCAACCCGCCGCGGACCCGGCGGGAGTCAAGCAGGCGATTCACAGTGAACACAGTCTGCCCCTGGAAGATGCGGGGGGGTGGGGGGTTCCTAGGGGCAGGGGCATACGTAGACGTCAGTACGGGCCGTAACAGGGAAACATGGAAAGTGGGGTTGATCCTCAGAGTCCGGGGCAACTGGAGCCGGTAGGAGACAGGGTTCACCCTGCGCACCACCTTGAAGGGGCCAATGTAGCGAGGAGCAAGCTTGCGGTTCTCCACCCGCAGTGGAAGGTCCTTAGTGGACAGCCAAACACGCTGCCCAGGGCGGAAAGCGTGTGCAGGTCTTCTATGGCGGTTGGCCTGAGTCTGGTTGGTTCTGGAGGTCTGTATGAGGGTCTTCCTGACCTTGCTCCAGGTCTTGCGACACCGTCTCACATATTGGTTGACCGAGGGCACCCCCGCGTCCTCCTCCTGGTCCGGGAACAGAGGTGGCTGGAACCCGAATTGGCACTGGAATGGCGACAGCTTGGTGGCCGATGACTGCAGGGTGTTGTGGGCGTACTCCGCCCATGGCAGCCAGGTGCTCCACGATGTCGGGTTATCCATAGCCAGGCCTCGCAGGGTGGTTTCCAGGTCCTGGTTGAGCCTCTCCGTCTGACCATTGGACTGTGGGTGAAACCCAGAGGAGAGGCTGGCAGTGGCTCCGATGACCTTGCAGAACCCGTGCCACACTCGGGAGGAGAACTGGGGCCCTCGGTCTGAGACGATGTCCTGTGGAAGACCAAAGACTCGGAAGACATGATTAAACAAAAGTTTCGCAGTTTCAAGAGCAGAGGGGAGTTTGCACAGTGGTATGAAGCGGCAGGCCTTGGAGAATCTGTCAACTAAGACCAAAATGACCGTGTTACCTTGTGACTCAGGGAGACCCGTGATAAAGTCGACTGCCACGTGGGACCAGGGACGCCGGGGAATGGTCAGAGGATGCAGGAGACCCTGGGGACGCTGTCGTGGGTTCTTGGTTCTGGTGCAAACCTCACAGGACAGGACAAATGACCTTACTTCCTTCTCCATGTTAGGCCACCAGAAGCGTCTTTTCAGGAAGTCCAGGGTCCTCCGAGCTCCCGGGTGGGCGGTGAGAGGGGAAGAGTGACCCCACTGGAGAACCTTGGCCCGGGCTTGATGTGGGACGTACAAGAGGCCTGGTGGCCCCGTCCCAGGACCGGGGTCCTGGCGTTGGGCTCGTCGGACAGCCTCCTCAATACCCCAGCGGACAGGGGCCACAATCCGGGACACAGGGATAATAGGCCCGACTTCATTCTCCCTGTTAGTGGCAGAGAACAGTCTGGACAGTGCGTCAGGTTTGGTGTTCTTGGAGCCGGGGCGGTATGAGAGGGTGAAGTCAAACCGACTGAAAAACAGGGCCCACCTAGCCTGTCGAGGGTTCAGTCTCTTGGCTTGCTGGAGGTACTCCAGGTTCTTGTGGTCAGTCCAAACCAGGAATGGATGTTGTGCTCCCTCCAGCCAGTGCCTCCACTCCTCAAGGGCCAGTTTGACCGCTAGCAGTTCTCGATCCCCCACATCGTACCGGGACTCAGCAGGACTCAGGCGGTGGGAGAAGTAAGCGCAGGGGTGCAGCTTTCCTTCCGAACGTTGAGAGAGCACCGCGCCGACACCACTGTCCGAGGCGTCCACCTCCACGATGAATGGTTGGGAGGTGTCCGGGAGAACCAGAATGGGTGCCGTGCAGAAGCGGTCCTTGAGGTCTTTGAACGCCTTTTCTGCCTGAGGAGACCAGCCATAAGATCCACCTGTCCCTTTGGTGAGGTCAGACATGGGTGCTGCCACAGAACTGAAGTTCCTGATGAACTTGCGGTAGAAGTTAGCGAATCCTAAGAACCGCTGAACCTCCTTAACGGACTTGGGAGTAGGCCAATCCCGGACGGCCAGGGTCTTGGCAGGGTCCATTTGGAGTTGGCCTGTCCGTACAATAAATCCCAGAAAGGAGACCTCGGGAACATGAAATTCGCATTTCTGGGCCTTGGCGAACAGATTGTTCTGTAGCAGCCTCTGGAGAACCTGGCGGACATGGTGGCGGTGCTCCTGCACGGTCTTGGAAAAGATAAGGATGTCGTCGAGGTAGACAAAAACGTATAGGTTAATCATGTCCCTTAAGACGTCGTTGATTAGGGCCTGAAAAACAGCTGGTGCGTTGGTGAGTCCGAAGGGCATCACCTGGTATTCGTAGTGCCCAGACGGGGTGTTAAAGGCAGTCTTCCACTCGTCTCCCTGTCGGATACGGATGAGGTGGTATGCGTTCCGTAGGTCCAACTTGGTGAAGACGGTGGCGCCTTGGAGCAGGTCGAAAGCTGTGGACATCAGCGGAAGGGGATATCGGTTGCGCACAGTGATCTTATTCAGGCCCCTGTAATCAATACATGGTCGGAGCCCCCCATCCTTCTTGCCGACAAAGAAGAAGCCGGCTCCAGCAGGTGAAGTGGAGGGTCGAATAAACCCAGAGACCAGGGCATCTTTGAGGTATTCCTCCATGGCCTTGCGTTCTGGCTGAGAGAGTGAAAACAGTCTGCCACGAGGAGGGGTAGTCCCAGGGAGCAAGTCGATGGCACAGTCGTAGGCCCGGTGCGGAGGAAGAACGGCGGCCCTGCTCTTGCTGAATACCTCCTTGAGATCCCAGTACTCTGTGGGAACTTGAGATAACTCGGTGAGATCAGGGGGCTCGGCAGGAGACACAGGAGAGCTAGAGAGCAGACAAGAGGCATGGCATGCAGGGCCCCATTCCACAACCTGGCTTGTTACCCAGTCTATGCGAGGGTTGTGGCGAGTAAGCCAAGGAAGGCCTAGAATAACTGGGAACTCAGGTGAAGGAATCAGGTGCAGGGATATTTCTTCCTTGTGACCTTGAGACTGGAGGAAAACTGGAGAAGTAACTTGGGTGACTCTTCCATCACCTAACGCTTGGCCATCGAGGGCAGACACAGACAGTGGGACTTCAAGAGGTGCAGTCGGAATATTGATGCTTTGGGCGAAGTGAATATCCATAAAGTTCCCAGCCGCCCCTGAGTCTATCAAAGCTTGACAAGAGTGGACAGACTCACCCCAGGAGATGGAGACCGGGATGTAGATTCCTTGGCCAGGGAGTCCGGGAGAGAGGGTAGGCCCCGTCACAACCCTCCCTCGGCTGGACGGGGCGGTCCTTTTCCCAAGAGTTCGGGACATGATGCTCGGAAGTGACCAGGCTTGCCACAGTAGATGCAGCACTTGTCCCTCCTTCTGCGCTCCCTCTCAGATGCGGAGAGGCGAGTACGACCCACTTGCATGGGTTCTGGACAGTCACTGAAGGAGGTAGACGGTCTCCAGGTAGAGGTAGGGAGGCTGGGGGGGCTCAAGGCTTGGTGGCGTTCTCTCATCCTGTTGTCCAGACGAATAGCATGTGAGATGAGGGTTTCGAGGTCACTTGGGCATCCAATAGAGGCCAGACCGTCCTTGATGGGGTCAGACAGACCATGGTGGAAGGCTGACACCAGGGCAGTCTCGTTCCATCCACTTACTGCTGCGAGTGTTCGGAACGAGATGGCGTAATCTGCGACGCTTCCTCCTTGCCGGATGGACATGAGCTTTCAGGCTGCGTCGGTACTGATGTCTGCCTGATCGAAGACCCGAAGCATCTCTTCAGAAAACAGCTGGAAATCAAAGCACTCAGGTCCCTGTCTTTGCCAGATAGCAGTAGCCCAGGCTCGCGCCTTACCAGCTAATAAGGTGATCACAAAGGCAATCTTGCGGCGATCCGTAGTGTAGGTGGTAGGCTGAAGCTCAAAGGTGAGTTGACACTGGGTAAGGAACTCTCGGCACTCACTGTGCTTGCCGTCATACCTCTGTGGTGCAGGAAGGCTGGGTTCGCGAGGTGAAGAAGGCAGCATTGCAGGAGGCACTGGAGCAGGAGTGGGAGCTGGAGCAGGAGCAGGAACTGGATCAGGAGCAGGAGATGCAGGCAGAGATGTCAGCTGTGCCAGGGTTTTCCCAATTTGCTGAAGCAGTTCCTCGTGGCGAGCGAGGGCCTCACGTTGGCTGGTGAGCGTACGTCCATGAGCATCCATGGTCGCTCCGAAGCGTGTCAAAGCTGCCATAATTCCCTGAAGGTTGGCCGGGTAGACAGTTGAAGCAGCCTCTGCTGAGTCGGTCATGACGGAGTCTTTCTGTTAGGGTTTTGCTGGGATTCGAACCTGGTTCGTTGGTGTGATAATCCAGCAAACCCCCACTAGGCCACCAGGGGGATGACTCAAATGCAGAGGCGTGAGGCGGAAGTAGAAAAAGAATCAAAAGGTTTATTTAAACTATATACACTATATACAGGGCAAAACAAAAGACAAAAAAAAAAACCAAAGAGTATAATCCAAAAGAAAAGCAAAGTGCAAAAATACAAAAGCTAAGAAGATCAAAAAACACAGTACAAAGGGAACTGGAGATAAACATAACAGCACAAAGACTCCGTGACAAGAGGACTGAACTCAGGGGTATAAATAGACAAACTAATTAAGGACACAGGTGAAGATAATTAGGCAATTAACACAAACACAAAACACAGGAACAGTGGCGGCCTCTAGAGGCCAAAATAAACATGACATGAAAAGGAAATAACAGCGGCCTCTAGAGGCCAAAACAGTCCTAGTCCTAACAGTCACCATTTTGTAATTATCAGAGATAAAGCTTTGTAAGTTTTCCAACATTCTCAGGACAGAGGAGTTCACGCTCCTTTGCTTTTTCTCAGTAACAAAATTTTTAAAAAGCCAATAAACTGCATACATTTTTTGTTTTTATTAACTTCAAGAAAAAAAGAGAGACTGGTGAGGGAACAACTATTTATAGATAGTTGCATAAGTGACAACAGGAACTAACCTTTTCACCAACGTAAGATGAAACGATGAATGAATAATAGTATGACATATCATGTAATGAATAACAAGTGCAATTGTTGGCAAGTTGCTGAAGTGTAAGAGGAATAAAACACGTAGGAATGTGCTGTTAGAGGAAAATAATCAACATTTGGTATGATGGTAATACTGTAGTAACGGAGCATCTGTATGTTTTTCAGACAGTACAGGAGCGATCTGGGTGGATGATCGCTATTACATGTCAGTGGACGTCAATCGATTTGAGCCGCATGATATAGTGGTGATGGCCTTCAACAACAATGTTGTCATTCACGCTGAAAAGGTGTGTGTGTGTTTAATCCAATATTTTACACACACACATTTTATATATATCACACACATATACATGTCTTGCAAAAGTATTCATCCCTTTTGTGTTTGTCCTGTTTTGTTGTATTACAAGCTGGAATTAAAATGGATTTTTGGGGGGTTAGCGCCATTTGATCTACACAACATGCCTGCCACTTTAAAGGTGAAAATTGTTGTTTTATTGTGAGACAAACAATATTTAAGATGGAAAAAAAACAGAAATCTGGAGTGTGTATAGGTATCCACCCCAAAAAAAGTCAATACCTTGTGGAGCCACTTTTTGTTGCAATAACAGCTGCAAGTTTCTTGGGGTATGTCTCTATTAGGTTAGCACATCTAGCCACTGGGATTTTTGTCCATTTTTCAAGGCAAAACTGCTCCAACTCCTTCAAGTTAGATGGATTGCATTGGTGTACAGCAATCTTCAAGTTATGCCACAGATTCTCAATTGGATTGAGGTCTGGGCTTTGATTAGGCCATTCCAAGACATGTAAATGTTTCCGTTTAAATCACTCCAGTGTAGCTTTAGCAGTATGTTTAGGGTCATTGTCTTGCTGGAACTTGAACCTTCATCCCAGTCTCAAAACTCTGGCTGACTCAAATAGGTTTTCCTCCAGAATTGCCCTGTATATAGTGCCATCCATCTTTCCTTCAGTTTTGACCAGCTTTCCTGTCCCTGCAGATGAAAAATATCCCCACAGCATGATGCTGCCACCACCATGCTTCACTGTAGGAATGGTGTTCTCAGGGTGTTGGGTTTGCATCACACATGGCATTTCCCATGATGGCCAAAAAGATCAATTTCAGTCTCATTTTACCAGAGAATCTTCTTCCATGTGTTTGGGGAGTCTGCCACATGCTGTTAGGCAAACTCCAAATGTGTTTTCTTAAGCAATGGCTTTTTTTTCTGGCCACTCTTCCATAAAGCCCCACTGTGTGGAGTGTACGGCTTAAAATGGTCCTATGGGCAGATACTGCCATCTCCGCTGTGGATCTTTGCAGCTTTTTCAGTGTTATCTTTGGTGTCTTTGTTGCAGCTCTGATTAATGCCCTCCTTGCCTGGTCTGTGAGTTTTGGTGGGCAGCCTTCTCTCATCAGTTTTGTAGTGGTGTCATATTCTTTCCATTTTGCTATAATGGATTTAATGGTGCTCCCTGGGATATTCAAAGTTTGGGATTTTTTTTTTATAACCCAGCCCTGACCTATACTTCTTTGCAACTTTGTCTCTGACCTGTTTGGAGGCTCCTTGGCTTTCATGTTGCTTGCTTAGTAGTGTTGCAGAGTCAGGGTCCTTCCAGAACAGGTTGATTTATACAGACATCATGTGACAGATCATGTGACACTTTGATTGCACACAGGTGGATCTTACTCAACTAATTATGTGACTTATGAAGTGAATTGCTTGGACCAGCTCTTATTTAGGGGTTTCATACAAAAGGGAGTGAATACTTATGCACACTCCAGATTTTTTTTTTTTTAATCTTAGTTGTTGTTTGTGTCACAATAAAACAACAATTTTCACCTTTAAGTGGTAGGCATGTTGTGTAAATCAAATGGTACTAACCCTCCAAAAATCCATTTTAATTCCATCTTGTAATGCAACAAAAGAGGACAAACACCAAGGGGGATGAGTACTTTTGCAAGGCACAGTGTGTGTAACCCCCTCAGACATAATGTGTATAGTTCTACACATGAAGTTCCATAGCATTTTTCCTTGTGTCCGAAGAAGGGAGATTTATATATTATATATATATAAAAAATTTTTAAACATATAAATATTAAAGTTCAGGTCTTTGCTCTCCCGGTCTTGCAGGTCAAACACGATGGCTGTGTCATAGACAAGTTTACCCACAAATCTTTGCTACCAGAGGACATGGACCCTCTGTCTGTTAGTGGGACTCTGACGCTAGAGGGAGTGCTTGTGATCAGTGTAAAAAGCATGTCCAGAGCCCCATCACATCCCTGACCCTGACCTTCTGACGTCCTAACCTTTGACCTCTGGCAACCAAAAAAATACAAAATGATGCCAAGAGAAAAAGGCAAATGCAGCGTGACAGAAGTTTAAGAAAGGTTTGAATCAATATTGTATGCTCTACTGTATTAGCACAGCTAGCATTAGCACTGTGAAAATGTTTTTATATTAACTTGTGTTCATGATTAAATCTAGTGTAGGTAATTTTGAAAGAGAAACCAGAAAGCATAAGCTAGATTTTGAAAGTATCCAACCGAAAAATCCCACCCCTCCTTTCATCCCTCCCTCTAAAACACATGAATGCAGACTACCTGATTACTGCTTGAAGATGCAACATTTGCTCTTCAAAGAAGTTATGAGTAAGCATGTAAGGAGGAGCTAGTAAGGTAAAGATAGCTAGGTTACTGAAAGATACAGCTGGGTTGTCAGTGTTAGCATGCTGCACATCAGCTGCTTGTCAATCGACTGCACATGCAAATGAACTATTTGTCATAAAATACTTGGCAATTAAACTATTTGCAGTGGAGCACTTTATGGCATTTATATGGTATTATTTAATAATTAACTTAAGAAAGTGGGAGTTTGCCTCTTTCCGTACACACTCTGACCCCTAATATTATATTACGTGAGGTTCAGTGAGCTTTGTACAGAAACAGCCAGTAGCAACTTTCCTCAAAGTGCTACTTTTTTTACTTTGAGTTCATTTCAGAGTCTAAAATTTACTTTTGTACTTTTATACTTGAGTAAAAAAGTTAAACCAGTGCTTCTGGGTTTTTTTTAACAACAACAAAAAAAACCCTCTAGTAAAATTATCTGTACTTCTACTTCAGTAAGGAATGTGTATACTTTTGTGACCTCTGCCAGTTATGCGCAATAACAGCATGAGCAGAGTGAGCAGATAGGCAGGTGGGTAGGCTATCCAATCATTTCAGTCAGGCCAAATAAAATGACTTTTTTTTTCTTTAAACAGCCCTGTGACTGCCACAGCTGACAGATTTTTTTTCATCTTATTGTTAGAGCATGTGATTTATTCACTGCTGGTGAGATGTAAAGAGAATTTCAAACAAAACATGCTTCTAAATAATTACCTACCCTAGCTTTAAACAAAGGCAAGTTTTCAGAAGCCTTCAGCACTTAGCATGCTCACATATATGTTTTAAAAGTTGCCTTCTAATTTTTTTTTGTTTCATCCAAAAATTTACATGATTTAAAATATTAGCTATATGTACATACACTGATCAGCCATAACACTAAAACCACAGACAGGTGAAGTGAATAATATTGATTATCTCATTGCAATGGCACCTGTCAAGGGGTGGGATATATTAGACAGCAAGAAAACAGTCAGTTCTTGAAGTTGATGTGTTGGAAGCAGGAAAAAATGGGCACGTGTAAGGATCTGAGCAACTTTGACAAGGGCCAAATTGTGATGGCTAGATGACTGGGTCTGAGCATCTCCAAAATGGCACATCTTGTGGGGTGTTCCCGGTATGCAGTGTTTAGTATCTACCAAAAGTAGTCCAAGGAAGGATAACCAGTGATCTGGCAACAGGGTCATGGGTGTCGAAGGCTCACTGATTCGCATGGGGCACAAAGGCCATATGGTCCAATCCCACAGAAAAGCTACTGTAGCACAAACTGCTGAAAGTTAATGCTGACACCTTTTTGTTTTAGTCAGCATTAACTTTTTCAGCAGTTTAATTATATATATATATATATATATATATATATATATATAGAGAGAGAGAGAGAGAGAGAGAGAGAGAGAGAGAGAGAGAGAGAGATCCTCTATGGCAAGCTGGCAGTCGGGAAGAGAAGCACCGGCCACCCAAAGCTGTGATACAAGGGTGTTGTGAAGAGAGACATGAAAGCACTGGACATTGACACTGAATCCCGGGAAGGCCTCGCAGCTGACTGAACAAGCTGGAGAAGCATGCTGAAGCAGCACCTCAGGGTAGGGGAAGAAAAGTTGATGAGTACAGCAGTTGATAAGAGGGCGCATAGAAAGGAACAAAACAACACAAACAAACCAGCAGCCACACACAGATGTGACCTTTGCGACAGAGACTGTTACTCCTACATTGGTTTCGACAGTCAGAGGCAGCATTGTTCTACCTATACAGATGGAACAGACAAGACATGACAAATACAGACAAGAATCAACATAACGGACAGAAACAAAGATGTCAACTTTGGTCAACTTTGACCAATGGAGGCCTATGAGGGGGCTATCTATCTATCTATCTATCTATCTATCTATCTATCTATCTATCTATCTATCCACACACACCTTGACAGATGCCATTGTTACAACTTAATCAGTGTAATTCACTTTACCTGTCAGTGTTTTTAAATTTTATGATTGATCAGTGTATGTAACATACATGTTCTCCATTAATGCTGTTGTGTGTAAAACCTCACTCTGGTTTTAAAATGTAATGTAACCACAAACCTACATGTGTTATCTATAGAGAATTATCATCTCGAGTAAATTAAAAACTTTACAGAAACATGCAAACAATACAAGTGATGGATTTAAGCTTGCACAGTTCACCTAGCACAGTTAACATGATGCAAATGAAGTTATGCAAAATTTATAACTACTGATATTGTGCAGATGTTTGCTAACTCCTGACTGGCTTTAAAAGGTAATGTATTTATTTCATTGTGCAAAGTTACTTAAATTTTTTACCCAAAACATTATTTTTACCCAAAATAATGGATTTTAAGGGTGGCATGGTGGTGTAGTGGTTAGCGCTGTTGCCTCACAGCAAGAAGGTCCTGGGTTCGAGCCCCATGGCCGGCGAGGGCCTTTCTGTGCGGAGTTTGCATGTTGTCCACGTGGGTTTCTTCCGGGTGCTCCGGTTTCCCCCACAGTCCAAAGACATGCAGGTTAGGTTAACTGGTGACTCTAAATTGAGCGTAAGTGTGAATGTGAGTGTGAATGGTTGTCTGTGTCTATGTGTCAGCCCTGTGATAACCTGGCGACTTGTCCAGGGTGTACCCCGCCTTTCGCCCGTAGTCAGCTGGGATAGGCTCCAGCTTGCCTGCGACCCTGTAGAAGGATAAAGCGGCTAGAGATAATGAGATGAGATGAGATAATGGATTTTAGCAAGCACAGAGCAAGTTTGCAGTTAGCTTAAGTAGCATGATGCAAAATTCATGCTGAGTGGATAACTACAAATATTGTAACAACAATTTCTCACTTCATGTTCTTTACTAGCATACAATACACAATTTAAATGTTTTGTACTTTTATATGACAAAGAAATATTAAACAATAAATAAATACATACATATGAGTGGATTTTTTTTGTATAACCCCCCCCAAAAAAAAAAAAAAAAAAACCTATTGAAATTCACTTTAAAATGTTTTAATGCAACTGCAACCAACCGACACTTACTGTAAACAGTGGACATATAGCATTGTGTGTGTGTTGCCAGTGAGCTCTTAGATGCTAATCAATTTGACAGATGTTTTAAGAGCACAAAAATTAAATCTCATGCTTGTCACAGCTTATACACACCATCATGCCTTCAAAGATTAAAAAAAAATCCCTCTGTCATTTTTAACCCTAAACACAACAGTAACATCAAAGTCATGATGAGAAATCTCATTCAGGTTCCTGATTGGTCAGAAAGTATTGATTAATTTTCTATAACAGCAGCTCTGATAGTAGGGCAGCTGCAAATCACAGGTTTACAGTGGTGCTTGGAAGTTTGTGAACCCTTTAGAATTTTATATATTTCTGCATAAATATGACCTAAAACATCATCAGATTTTCACACAAGTCCTAAAAGTAGATAAAGAGAACCCAGTTAAACAAATGAGACAAAAATATTATGCTTGGTCATTTATTTATTGAGGAAAACGATCCAATGTTACATATCTGTGAGTGGCAAAAGTATGTGAACCTCAAGGATTAGCAGTTAATTTGGCAAAATTAGAGTCAGGTGTTTTCAATCAATGGGATGACAATCAGGTGTGAGTGGGCACCCTGTTTTATTTAAAGAACAGGGATCTATCAATGTCTGATCTTCACAACACATGTTTGTGGGAGTGTATCATGGCACGAACAAAGGAGATTTCTGAGGACCTCAGAAAAAGCGTTGTTGATGCTCCTCAGGCTGGCAAAGGTTACAAAACCATCTCTAAAGAGTTTGGACTCCATCAATCCACAGTCAGACAGATTATGTACAAATGGAGGAAATTCAAGACCTATGGTATACCCTCCCCAGGAGTGGTCGACCAACAAAGATCACTCCAAGAGCAAGGTGTGTAATAGTCGGCGAGGTCACAAAGGACCCCAGGGTAACTTCTAAGCAACTGAAGGCCTCTCTGACATTGGCTAATGTTAATGTTCATGAGTCCACCATCAGGAGAACACTGAACAACAGTGGTGTGCATGGCAGGGTTGCAAGGAGAAAGCCACTGCTCTCCAAAAAGAACATTGCTGCTCATCTGCAGTTTGCTAAAGATCACATGGACAAGCCAGAAGGCTATTGGAAAAATGTTTTGTGGACAAATGAGACCAAAATAGAACTTTTTGGTTTAAATGAGATGCGTTCTGTTTGGAGAAAGGAAAACACTGCATTCCAGCATAAGAACCATCTGTGAAACATGGTGGTGGTTTGTGAAACCTATGGTTTGGGTTTGTTTTGCTGCATCTGGGCCAGGACGGCTTGCCATCATTGATGGAACAATGAATTCTGACTTATACCAACGAATTCTAAAGGAAAATGTCAGGACATCTGTCCATGAACTGAATCTCAAGAGAAGGTGGGTCATGTAGCAAGACAACGACCCTAAGCACACAAGTCGTTCTACGAAAGAATGGTTAAAAAAGAATAAAGTTAATGTTTTGGAATGGCCAAATTAAAGTCCTGACCTTAATCCAATTGAAATATTATGGAAGGACATGAAGCGAGCAGTTCATGTGAGGAAACCCACCAACATCCCAGAAATGAAGCTGTTCTGTACAGAGGAATGGGCTAAAATTCCTCCAAGCTGGTGTGCAGAACTGATCAACAGTTACCGAAAACATTTAGTTGCAGTTATTGCTGCACAAAGGTTCACATACTTTTGCCACTCACAGATATGTAATATTAGATCATTTTCCTCAATAAATAAAATGACCAAGTATAATATTTTTGTCTCATTTAACTGGGTTCTCTTTATCTACTTTTAGGACTTGTGTGAAAATCTGATGTTGTTTTAGGTCATATTTATGCAGAAATATAGAAAATTCTAAAGGGTTCACAAACTTTCAAGCACCACTGTATATGAATGCACTTGTTCTAATACATTATTTCTATACCAATGGCTCATTCGTGGTGGATGCTCTCCACATAAACTAATTAAAAAAAAACATGAAAGGAGAGAAATGGAAGGAGTCTTCAGTGTCAGCACTTTGTAACAGGCAGAGGAAAGCCTGTTTAAGCTTTCCAACAAATTTCCAGAGTTTATGTTTCACACACTCTCAGGAACCTAAAGCTTCAGGTTTTTTTGTCATTAATTTCAAAAGAGAGAAAAGAGAGCTGGCTGAGGGAATGACTGTTTATAGCTGCTATAATGTAAGTGAGAACAGGAACCAACTTGTTTGACCGACATTAAATCAGACATTATTATTCTGTATATTATTAAACTATAAATGGATAATGTGTAATTAATACAAAATGTAGTTGTTGATAAATTACTGTGGTATAAGAGGAATAAATGTCCATGATCTGCTGTCATAGGAAATTAATCAGCTTTAGCTGTGGGAAGAGTAACTATAATAGCAATTATTTATCCGTAGACTGGAAATTTTTTAAGCCAGTAAAATTATTAATATTCTAACTAATAAAAATAATATTACATATTAGATCAGTTTGTCTGGAGTTTTAAATAAAGTCAGCGTGATATCCTGGTGAGTCAGGGAGCCAGTGCTGACTAAAAACAGCTTTATTCTTAGCTGCCAGTTGAATGAATACATATAAACCCCCCCAAAAAACCAAACCCTTCATTTATTTCGCTTCAAAAGGCTCCAGACAGATCAGATCTTTTTAATTCCACACAGCTGATATCCATCTGCCCTTTTCTCCGTGGTCTGAAGAACAGATAATCAAATTTAACCTGAAAATTAACCTTTTCAACTTTTATACATTTCTACAGGGTGGCCTTTAAAGTATACAAAACTGAGAGTTTAAATCTGATCTCCAGTCACTCGCTCACTCCGTGTCATTTTCACTCCTCTTCGAGTTTCAGTTTTGATTTCCACCACTGTATACTCACTCACTCTTGAGCTGTTTACCACAAAGCCCTCTTTTGTCTGTTTGTTGCCACAGTAATGATGCTGTAGCCATCACCATGGGAACACTAATCTCTAGTCGTGAAGTCAGAGGCAGACACTCGACAAGTCTAATCAAAATATTTAACACATGATGCAAGTAATTAAAGGCCATCAGATCACATTTCAGACTCTAATTGCAGTGATTGCTTCAATAAGCAAAGCGCAATCATGCAAAAGTTTTGGCACCCTCTATTACACAGGGGGACACTACTGAATGTTGCCATCATGTCGGACTGTCATTGACACGCAATGGCACTAATCTCTCTATCTCTCTCACACACACACACGGGGACAGACAGACTAACAAAGATGGAGAGACACATGCAAGATGGACAGAAAAAGAAATAAACAGGCATAGATATGAGACCAAGAAAGACAGAGAGAGATAAAGACTCTCTCTCGCACATAATTTTTATATGTACACTACCGTTCAAAAGTTTGGGGTCACTTTGAAATTTCCTTATTTTTGAAAGAAAAGCACTGTTTTTTTCAATGAAGATCACTTTAAACTAATCAGAAATACACTCTATACATTGCTAATGTGGTAAATGACTATTCTAGCTGCAAATGTCTGGTTTTTGGTGCAATATCTCCATAGGTGTATAGAGGCCCATTTCCAGCAACTCTCACTCCAGTGTTCTAATGGTACAATGTGTTTGCTCATTGCCTCAGAAGGCTAATGGATGATTAGAAAACCCTTGTACAATCATGTTAGCACAGCTGAAAACAGTTGAGCTCTTTAGAGAAGCTATAAAACTGACCTTCCTTTGAGCAGATTGAGTTTCTGGAGCATCACATTTGTGGGGTCGATTAAATGCTCAAAATGGCCAGAAAAATGTCTTGACTATATTTTCTATTCATTTTACAACTTATGGTGGTAAATAGAAGTGTGACTTTTCATGGAAAACACAAAATTGTCTGGGTGACCCCAAACTTTTGAACGGTAGTGTACATAGATGAATGGATACAGAGAGAGCAACAGCTTTATTCTCTCTCGCTGGTGTAAAGTCGCACCTGAAGTGTCTTGGGGAAGAGCAGCGTCACTGCACTACATATCCAGTCACAACCTTCAGTGACGTCACTACAAGTCACTCCCAGCCAATCAGGGAGTAGGAAAGTATACACACACTTGCGTGGGAACGTGGGCTGTTTAAACATTAAAAACTCAGGAGATAAAACAAGGACAGACACAAATAACCTAAAAGAAACAGAATGGTGAAAAAAGAATAAAGGTATATATAAAGGTAAGAAATCAATACAAAAATAAAAAAAGGAAATTTAATTTTTATTAAAAAGTAATAAACTCAAAAAAGGCGCAAAAAGTTGGTGCTTCTGTTAAATTCTCTTTATTCATCCCTGATATAAAACAATCCTTTTGTTCTCTGAAGAATAGGACACATCTGTGTGCGCGCGCGCATTTTCTTTTAGTGCCAGAGGTTTTTCCGATCCAGAATTCCCTCAACACTCAAACAGAGCCTCAGTACGTACCGTAGCATCAGTTCTTTACAAAAATAAAATGCCCCCCACATCAATGCACAATTGGTTACACCCACTCTTAAAAACAAAACAGCCGTTATTGCACAGTCATTAATTTTAAGATTACAAAATTAACAACAAAATATAACATTTCTATTACTCTTCCCAAAGCTGTTTCTCTTAAGGCAACTGTTAATAAATATATGTACTTGTGATTTCAAACAAGCAAGATTAAAACAAAAGACAAGAAATAAATAAACGTCTGATCACAAATTTTTTTAATCAGTTGTTGTTGGTCAGGTTCAATGCCCGAACTGATAAATCACATCAGTTTTTCATTGGCTAATCAGACACAAGGTACGCCACCACTCTTGCCGGAGCCGTTGGGGGTTAGGTGCCTTGCTCAAGGGCACTTAAGCCAGTCCTGCTGGTCTAAGGAATCGAACCAGAACCCTTTTGGTCCCAAAGCTGTTTCTCTAACCATTAGGCCATGGCTACCTCAGTATTTTTTAATAACATTTTGTTATTAGGTCGATAAAAGATAAGAAATAAAGTATGAGTAATGAGTGTAAAAATAAAATAACAAAATTATCCATCAACGCCCTGTGCGTGAATCAGGGTGTATAACACTCTATACATTGTCTGCATAAACACTTAATAAAAATCACATTAGACATGTTTTAGGCACTTTGTCAGACACAATTTAACATTTGCTCAAGATTTCACTACAATGCTACCAAGGACACCACTTGTATACATGTTTCCCTGTCAGGACTGGAGTCATAAACAAAAACAAAAGTTTGATCAGACCTTTCATTAATACATGATCATTCCAGTATTGATAGGAGGAAAATATATTAAAATCTGTAAACCTAATATTATAAAATCTTAAATCATAGCTATAAGGTGCTCCATTAAAAAAAAAAAAAACCCACACACACAAAGGGAAAAACCCCACACACAAAGGAGAAAGCCCCACCCACACTCAACTGTACTGGTCAAAGGGAGAATGTACAGTTGTCATGATCAAGAATCAAAATTTAAATCAGCATAATTGATTTAAAAAACAAAAAACACACAAACCCAAATACAATACAAAAAAACAAAACAATATATTAAGTGCTGAATAACATGAAAAAAAATCCACAATGACAAATAAGAAAAGAGTGCGTCCATTTCTGATTTTTGTTCAAGAAGACTTGTTTAGAAATGTGCATTTCAAAAAAACTTTAAATTTGCGAAGATTTGCCATCACTGATTTTACAAACTTTTCAACATGCAAAAAGACATTTACTGTGAAACTCAGACTTATATTAAGGCATGCAGTTAGATGCTGTTCATTAGAATCCTGTCCTCAATTTGGATAGCCAACGACGAGAGATTCATCAAGAACTGTACTGATATCGCTCATGTTCATAGTGCTTGTACTTAGAAAAATGCTCTGATGCAAACATCTGATACCACATGGACCCAATCCTAGTGTACATTGTTGAACAGATGACCTGAAATGCAACCCTACATGATCCAAACTAACCAATGTAGCTAGCTAATCTACTAGCTAATGTTGTAAAGAAGGAGTCTAGTAGGGTATGTACGCAGACGCATGTATAAATCAAGGAAACAAACAGAACTAAATAAAACATGACATGATACCTGATTAACTAATACTAGGTTACTCATTTTGGTACTGATCAGTACCAAAAAAATGTATTCATACTTGTACTTGGTCGAATTTTTTTTCACATCCCAATAATTGACAATTTTCCATCAGATGGTACAACATGGCTTGGTTCCTGATCCAAACCTGAGAATAAACATGATCTGGTCTAATACAGTATGTGGTTTTCTGTAAATGTGAAAGTAGGAGGAGTTTTGGTGGAGGTTGTTGGGGAGGAGACTATTTGTAAAAAGCTACCAGCAATATGGGTCAATTTTCTTTGATGCAAAACCCCTATAAAGCAACTGAAACCCAGCTAATTTATTTTAATGACAAAGTCCAAATGAAGACGAAGGGGGTGCCAATACTTTAATCTCTGCAAAAAAGAGACACTGCAAACTTGTGAAAAATAAAAGTATAGTTCATTTTCCCTTGAAGAATCGCAAAAGGCATTCTATTGTGAATGTAGTGCACCAAATAGGATATATAGAACCAGTATGTTGTACCTGATTGTAGGGAGCATGCATAGTGAACAGAGAGCAGATTTTCCACAGGACACAGGAATAAAATGTAGAAATTGTGCAAAAACATCAGTGACAAATTATTACTGCAGGGAAATAATTAAATACAAATCTCAAGCATTAATTTAATGATGGTCTTTAGCCAATCAGTGCTCTGTACCATTTCTAGCCCCACCCACATTTCCTGCTCTTGGCTCGCAGGGTATATGAACAGAAAAGGGAACCCAATTTAGGACTGTGATTAACTCGTAGACCTGGGCTGCACTGTCCAGTGGAAAAGCACTACCAGATCACAGATACCTAAACCAGGAGATCCTGAAGGTCCCTCACCATCAGAGTCTGATATTAGGTTATCCAGCTACTTAAGACTTATCAGGAGTGTCTGAATATTAGAACAGACAGTGAAGGAACTTCACGGAGTACAAGATCTCCAGGAATGAGGCCCAGATTCAGTTGTAATATAAGCTGGTCCAGCGTCAGGGATACCCAAGGCGAATCAAAGTCTGAACAGCACTTATAATTAGAAGAATCAAAAGCAAAACATGGATATGATGTTCTTCAAGAAATACACTGGAATACGAGAACCACAGGCACCCCATTATAAGATACAGCCCATCTTATAAGATGCTGCAGATTCAAGAGTAAATAGGAATGTTGGAGCCAAAAATGTGGGCCAGTTCCTCAAGGAACAGACAGAGATTTGGAAGCCTAGTTCCTTTTTTGGATGAGGAGACCCAACTGTAGAATGGTTATCTGAGGAACAAATTGAGAATCTAGAATCTTTTATCCTTCAGAACGAACTTCTCATACATATTAGTATTTCCTGCTAACACCTAATAGGAGTGTTTGACCTAGAATGAGAATAACCAAGTTCTGCTGAAGGAACATATTGGACATTTGAAATTTTAGGTTGTTTGATCTAGACTAAATGCATAGAAGGTCCCATCCGATTGTTGAGACTGTACACCAGCTCCATAAGGAAAATATTATGCAGGATATGGGATATGCATGACTAGTTTCTGCATGTATACATTCCTTGAGAATCTAGAGCCTTAGATCCTAAAGATACCACAAACATTTAATAAGGCAACTACTCAGCATGATGCTAGGGTGTTTAACTGGAATGGAATGTCCAGGTTCTGCTCTGGCAAACAAATTAAAAATATGGAGGAATGTGCTGGTTCTTTGAGATTACAAGCTCTCAGAAGGTCCTAGGAGATGCTAGAAAACTTAAATGAGGAATAATCAGCAGGAAGTAACAGACAAGTTCCTTGAGGAACATATCTGGAAACTGGAATCTTAGGATCTTCAGACCCAACAGAAGGTTCTATTAGTTCCATCTGTGTTCCAAACCAGGACATGTACAATAGACTGGAGTGTTAAATTCATTTGATGAAAAAGGATTATGAAGTTCGGCTGAATATTTTTAGCATTTTCAAATGATTCCAAGCTAGAATAATTTTATAAATAAATAGAAACAGACAAAATAAAATCAGTGTAGCATTGAATACCCTTACAGATAATAGCACTCATTTGAACTTTGTTGATTGTAGTGTTGGTGAATTTTGGAACAATCACCAAAACCAACTCTCTAAAAGAGCGCTTTTTTTTAAACAGCAAAGTGCATCATGGTTAACAAGAATTATATCAGTTTCCATTAACTGTATTGGAATTAAAACTCAAACAAGTGGTTAGTGTACAAGACAGACAACCGATAATTACGGATGTTAATCAGCATTTAAGAATAATTTATACAGCAAATGGAGTGTTGAGCTTTTAGTTTACAAAGAAACCAGAAAAAAAGGTGCACATATGGTCATGAAATTTAAACGAGCTCGTTAAAAATGGCGTAAATATCAAACATCACAAAATACCACTTTGCATCTCTAACTAGCATCAGGACGCATACGAAAGGAAGACTGTAAAAAAAGAAAAAAATCTGGAAGATCAAAGACAAAAGGAAGAACAAGAGAAGAACTGAAGCTGTGGAAAAGCAAACATATTTTTGTCTGAAATTGTTAGTAAGCCCCTTTTTGAACCCACAAAATGAAAATCAGTGCAGAAGAGGTGGGATTGTGGAAGATAAGGAGCTCAAGTCCATTTTGCCAAGCATTCACCAGCAACCCGAATACAGAACTTTCCAGGAAAACCCAGAAGTGTGCAGCTCTTCAGGTTCATAGAAAAAAAAAAAAGATCAGAAATTAATTAAAAGTCTTATCCAACTCCATCATCCCTCATCTTTTGTTTGCTCCCTTTGATTTTTATTCACTGGGATTTCTCATCCGAATCAGAGGGCTGGTGGTCCCTCGGCAGAGCTATGTTGGTGTGGCGGTTCCAGAGTTTGTGGAGCTCTGTGACTTCAGCGTCACTGCTGCTGGTGCCACTGTCCCTGAAGCTGGCCAATGGGGGGCGTACCTTCACGCCCTTCACAGTCACCGAACCCTCAATAGCCTTACGCAGCTACAGTATGGAAGATTTCACACATATTAGCATACTGTACATATACTACAAAATACTGCAATAAAAGTGTAAGAAAGCTCAACAACACTCCAACCCCAATTCCAAAAAAGTTGGGATACTGCATTCCATTTTTATTAGCACTTTACACAATGATTTGCAAATTATGGAAACTCTATATTTTATAGAAAATAGTACAAAGACAACATATCAAATGTTGAAATGGAGACGACTTTTTTTTAAAATATATGCTCATTTTGAACTGAATGCCAGCAACATGTTTCAAAAAAGTTGGGACAGGGGTATGTTTACCACAGTGTTTCTCACTACTTTTAACAACACTCTAAACGTTTGGGAACTGAGGAGACCAATTGCTGTAGTTTTGAAAGAAAAATGTCCCATTTTTGGGTAATCTACAATTTCAGTTGCTCAGCAATTCGGGGTCTCCTTTGTTATATTTTGAGTTTCATAATGCGTCAAATGTTTTAAATGGGAGACAGGTCTGGACGGCAGGCAGGCCAGTTTAGCACCCGGACTCTTACTATAGAGCCATGCAGTTTTAATATGTGCAGAAAGCAGTTTGGCATTGTCTTGTCTTTCCCTGAAAAAAATTGTCTTGGTGGCAGCATATTGCACACACACACTAACATTTTATATATATATATATATATATATATATATATATATATATATATATATATATATATATACAGTGGTGCTTGAAAGTTTGTGAACCCTTTAGAATTTTCGATATTTCTGCATAAATATGAGCTAAAACATCATCAGATTTTCACACAAGTCCTAAAAGTAGATAAAGAGAACCCAGTTAAACAAATGAGACAAAAATATTATACTTGGTCATTTATTTATTGAGGAAAATGATCCAATATTACATATCTGTGAGTGGCAAAAGTATGTGAAGCTTTCGGATTAGCAGTTAATTTGAAGGTGAAATTAGAGTCAGGTGTTTTCAATCAATTGGTATGACAATCAGGAATGAGTGGGCGCCCTGTTTTATTTAAAGAACAGGGATCAATCAAAGTCTGATCTTCACAATACATGTTTGTGGAAGTGTATCATGGCACGAACAAAGGAGGTTTCTGAGGACCTCAGAAAAAGCGTTGTTGATGCTCATCAGGTTGGAAAAGGTTACAAAACCATCTCTAAAGAGTTTGGACTCCACCAATCCACAGTCAGACAGATTATGTACAAATGGAAGAAATTCAAGACCATTGTTACCCTCCCCAGGAGTGGTCGACCAACAAAGATCACTCCAAGAGCAAGGCGTGTAATAGTCGGCGAGGTCACAAAGGACCCCAGGGTAACTTCTAAGCAACTGAAGGCCTCTCTCACATTGGCTAATGTTAATATTTATGAGTCCACCATCAGGAGAACACTGAACAACAATGGTGTGCATGGCAGGGTTGCAAGGAGAAAGCCACTGCTCTTCAAAAAGAACATTGCTGCTCGTCTGCAGTTTGCTAAAGATCACATGGACAAGCCAGAAGGCTATTGGAAAAATGTTTTGTGGATGGATGAGACCAAAATAGAAATTTTTGGTTTAAATGAGAAGTGTTATGTTTGGAGAAAGGAAAACACTGTATTCCAGAATAAGAACCTTATCCCATCTGTGAAATATGGTGGTGGTAGTATCATGGTTTGAGCCTGTTTGGCTGCATCTGGGCCAGGACAGCTTGCCATCATTGATGGAACAATGGATTCTGAATTATACCAGCGAATTCTAAAGGAAAATGTCAGGACATCTGTCCATGAACTGAATCTCAAGAGACATTTGGTCATGCAGCAAGACAACGACCCTAAACACACAAGTCGTTCTACCAAAGAATGGCTAAAGAAGAATAAAGTTAATGTTTTGGAATGGCCAAGTCAAAGTCCTGACCTTAATCCAATCGAAATGTTGTGGAAGGACCTGAAGCGAGCGGTTCATATGAGGAAACCCACCAACATCCCAGAGTTGAAGCTGTTCTGTACGGAGGAATGGGCTAAAACTCCTCCAAGCTGGTGTGCAGGACTGATCAACAGTTACCGGAAACATTTAGTTGCAGTTATTGCTGCACAAGGGGGTCACACCAGATACTGAAAGCAAAGGTTCACATACTTTTGCCACTCACAGATATGTAATATTGGATCATTTTCCTCAATAAATAAATGACCAAGTATAATATTTTTGTATCATTTGTTTAACTGGGTTCTCTTTATCTACTTTTAGGACTTGTGTGAAAATCAGATGATGTTTTAGCTCATATTTATGCAGAAATATCGAAAATTCTAAAGGGTTCACAAACTTTCAAGCACCACTGTATATATATATATACACACACACACACACACACACACACACACACACACACACATACATACATATACACACACACAGTGGGGCAAAAAAGTATTTAGTCAGTCACCAATTGTGCAAATTCTCCCACTTAAAAAGATGAGAGAGGCCTGTAATTTTCATCATAGGTACACTTCAACTATGAGAGACAAAATGAGAAAAAAAATCCAGAAAATCACATCGTCTGATTTTTAAATAATTTATTTGCAAATTATGGTGGAAAATAGGTATTTGGTCAATAACAAAAGTTAATCTCAATACTTTGTTATATGCCCTTTGTTGACAATGACAGAGGTCAAAAGTTTTCTGTAAGTCTTCACAAGGTTTTCACACACTGTTGCTGGTATTTTGGCCCATTCCTCCATGCAGATCTCCTCTAGAGCAGTGATGTTTTGGGGCTGTCGCTGGGCAACACGGACTTTCAACTCCCTCCAAAGATTTTCTATGGGGTTAAGATCTGGAGACTGGCTAGGCCACTCCAGGACCTTGAAATGCTTCTTACGAAGCCACTCCTTCATTGCCCGGGCGGTGTGTTTGGGATCATTGTCATGCTGAAAGACCCAGCCACGTTTCATCTTCAATGCCCTTGCTGATGGAAGGAGGTTTTCACTCAAAATCTCACGATACATGGCCCCATTCATTCTTTCCTTTACACGGATCAGTCGTCCTGGTCCCTTTGCAGAAAAACAGCCCCAAAGTATGATGTTTCCACCCCCATGCTTCACAGTAGGTATGGTGTTCTTTGGATGCAACTCAGCATTCTTTCTCCTCCAAACACGACAAGTTGAGTTTTTACCAAAAAGTTCTATTTTGGTTTCATCTGACCATATAACATTCTCCCAATCCTCTTCTGGATCATCCAAATGCTCTCTAGCAAACTTCAGACGGGCCTGGACATGTACTGGCTTAAGCAGGGGGACACGTCTGGCACTGCAGGATTTGAGTCCCTGGCGGCGTAGTGTGTTACTGATGGTAGCCTTTGTTACTTTGGTCCCAGCTCTCTGCAGGTCATTCACTAGGTCCCCCCGTGTGGTTCTGGGATTTTTGCTCACCGTTTTTGTGGTCATTTTGACCCCATGGGGTGAGATCTTGCGTGGAGCCCCAGATCGAGGGAGATTATCAGTGGTCTTGTATGTCTTCCATTTTCTAATAATTGCTCCCACAGTTGATTTCTTCACACCAACCTGTGCAGATTCAGTCTTCCCAGCCTGGTGCAGGTCTACAATTTTGTTTCTGGTGTCCTTTGACAGCTCTTTGGTCTTGGCCATAGTGGAGTTTGGAGTGTGACTGTTTGAGATTGTGGACAGGTGTCTTTTATACTGATAAGTTCAAACAGGTGCCATTAATACAGGTAACGAGTGGAGGACAGAGGAGCCTCTTAAAGTTGTTACAGGTCTGTGAGAGCCAGAAATTGTGCTTGTTTGTAGGTGACCAAATACTTATTTTACCGAGGAATTTACCAATTAATTCATTAAAATCCTACAATGTAATTTCCTGGATTCTTTTCCCCCATACTGTCTCTCATAGTTGAAGTGTACCTATGATGAAAACTACAGGCCTCTCTCATCTTTTTAAGTGGGAGAACTTGCACAATTTTATATATATATATATATATATATATATATATATATATATATATATATATATATATATAAAAAGCTCAAATACTCACTGGAAAGCTAAAAGCAATCTGGAATATGAAGTTTGACAGAATGGTTCACTCACCTCTCGGAGAGAGACAACCCCTATGAGGCGTCCGATGCTGGTGACGTAAGCGTGGTCTAAACCCAACAGTGAGAAAATGGTGTGCGTCTGAAAAACAATGAAATACTGATTAATTTTAAGTTAACTGTATTTGTGTTCCTGCTGTCTGTATATAAAAGGGTGCCAAAACATTTGCATCATTGCGCTTGGCTTGTTAAAGCAATCAGTGCAATTAGAGTCTGAAATGTGATCTGATGGCCTTTAATTACCTCCATCAGGTGTTAAATATTTTCATTAGACTTATTGAGCATGTGCCTTTGACTTCACACCTAGAGATTAGTGTTCCCATGGTGATGGCTACAGCATCATTACCGTGGCAACAAACAGAGGAGAGAGGATTTTAAGCAACTGTGTGTGGTAAACAGCTCAATACACACAGAGAGAGAGAGCGCACAAGTCTGTGTGAGATAGATTTGTGCTAAAATCTCACTCCTAAATATTTAAAGAGCAGGATGAGGAAATTAGGCTGGAGGAGAGTGTGCACGCGTGTGTGTGTGTGTTTTGAAGGGGATGAATGGAGGACATTAGGCACATCCATTGCTTGCGGCAAGAGGGAATGAGGTTTCTTTTTGTGTGTGTGTGTGTGTGTGTGTGTGTGTGTGTGTGTGTGTGTGTGTGTGCGCGTGCCCATCCATTTGCCACGAGTGTGTAATACTGCAATCTTAATGAACACGAATTTTCTCTCGCCACTGGTGACACTGGAAAAAATGTGTGAGAAATAAATGCCCGTGTGCTTCTGAAAGAAGAATTAATGTCTGAATAGCATAAATAACACACCTTGTGCAGTGAGGTGCGCTCCACCAGCTGAAAGGGGGCGGGGTCAATCTTACAGTTGTTGAAGTTGACCTGTTCGTCAAGTTGTTGCTCCTCCCACTCAGCAATCTAGAACAAACAGGAGAAATCTACAGACAAGCCATTCTAGGACAATTTTTTTTCTTATTGCTTCCAATATCAGCATGGGATGTTCAGTCCCATGATGATCAGCCACTATCGGCCATGAGAAAACAAAAGTTACAGGTAGTCGTCGACTTATGACTGTGTTTGGTTACGACTGACCGGTCGTAAACCGATCTGGTCGTAAGTCGGCCTATGTTAAATGAACGCAAGTATATTGTGATGTGTAATGATATTGTAATCATCTTAAAGTCTTATTTTATCAACATTTTCTTATTTCATTACCTTGGCTCATTATTTGGTTTAAGTCAAACACTACATACTACACTGCATACAGTACAATTCGTTTAAGATGTGCAAAACAAAAAATACGAAATACAAGTGTGAAAAATAGAAAACATTTTAGTTCGAGACATACCAAAATACAAATGTAAAACATAGCAAAATACAAAATTTAGTGACCGTTGGCATCACTGGTGCTTGGCTGTGGGTCATCTACGTCATCATCAGCTGTTGCAGCGCTCGGGCTGGCGGGAGCATTTGCTCGTTTCATAAACCAGGAGCTGGGGCGGAAACTGTATGATGGAGTGCGCGAGAGACTGCGCATGTGCCTGGAGCTGGGGCAGAAACTGTTGTACGTGGCGAGAGGCGCTGCCAGGAGCTGGGGCGGAAACTGTCGTACGCTCAGCTAGCTCTGCTGGGAAACACTTGCCAGTCATAACCAGATGGTCGTAAAGTCGATCGGTCGTAAGTCGACAACTACTTGTACTTACCGGTACAGTAGTACTGAAACACTGGAAGAAACCCCACTCAAGGTCAGAATTCAGTATTCAAGGCCGAGGTCACGGTATTTCACCATATGGACTGACCTTAAGCTGGTAATTAATATATATATTTTTTCTTTACCAAATTCTAACAGAAAACGAGAGCGCCCGAAAGGGAAAACCGAGCCGAGCCGCCATTTTGAATCCTCATTCACGGCTGTAATGCAGATGGCTTCCTCCTCAGTATACAAGTGCACTTCTATGGCAGGAGAAAAAAAAAAAACAAAAAACATTTTGCCGCCTATGTAGTCCCCTATTTATACAAATAGGACTCACTCAGGATTCAGCCATGTTTTTGCTCGGTGTTAGCAAATTACAGGTTTTTAGCTCGCTCCTGAAATGTTTTATTTTATTTCTTCTTCCTCAGGGTAGTAAAACTCACTTTCGCTGTGAATACTGTCATTATCGCTATCCATGCTGTAAAATTAATGCTATTTTCCTGAGAAATGCTGGCAAAAATTTAAGATTTTTGATAATCTTATAAATAAATCTTATTAAAAAAAGATAAATGTTGACAAAAAAAATGCTACGTTTGTTGTTGTTGTGAACGAGCGAGTCGCCAGAGGTTTGTAACTGGGGTTTGTACTGTAGGATACGGACCCGCTCGCCAGCTAATCAGAGCGCAGGATTTGGACCGCGAAAAAAGTTAATTTTGTTATTTTACAAATAACACTTCAGATATTGTTTTAACAATAATAAGCATCATTGTATAAATGACGGAGTGCAGATAGCTGTGTAACTACATGTCCTTGGGGTTGCTGAGACATGGATAGTGGGAATAAGATCTAGCCCACAGTTCAAGTCAAAGCCCTTTGAGAGTAAATGCTTTGGCTTTCACAACATTCTGTTCCCAAAAGCTGATGTTGGGGGGAAAAAAAAGTCTTAACACAAAAGGTGGTTTTCTTACTTCTGTAGTTTTTTTTTTTTTTTTTTTAAACTGTTCTTCTGTGTCGGGACTTTTCGGGAAAAAGAAGGTATATTCCAACATGTTGCTAATGCTAACACTAGGCCACAAATCTGCACCATCACTCCAGTCATTTCGAAGAATTTTGCATGGATCAGAACCACGAATAAACTCTAATTTCCGTGTACAGTGGTGCACTATATTTCTGCATAAATATGATCTAAAACATCAGATTTTCATACAAGTCCTAAAACTAGATAAAGAGAACCCAGTTAAACAAATGAGACAAAAATATTATACTTGGTCATTTATTTATTGAGGAAAATGATCCTCTATTAGATATCTGTGAGAGGCAAAAAGTATGTGAACCTTTGCTTTCAGTATCTGGTGTGACCCCTTTGTGCAGCAATAACTGCAACTAAATGTTTCTGGTAACTGTTGATCAGTCCTGCACACCAGCTTGGAGGGATTTTAGTCCATTCTTCCATACAGAACAGCTTCAACTCTGGGATGTTGGTGGGTTTCCTCATATGAACTGCTCGCTTCAGGTCCTGCCACAACATTTCGATTGGATTAAGGTCAGGACTTTGACCTGGCCATTCCAAAACATTAACTTTGTTCTTCTTTAACCATTCTTTGGCAGAATGACTTGTGTGCTTAGGATCATTGTCTTGCTGCATGACCCACCTTCTTTTGAGATTCAGTTCATGGACAGATGTCCTGACATTTTCCTTTGAATTATACCAGTGAATTCTAGAGTTCTTTGTTCCATCAATGATGGCAAGCTGTCCTGGCCCAGATGCAGCAAAACCATGATACTACCACCACCATGTTTCACAGATGGGATAATGTTCTTATGCTGGAATGCAGCGTTTTCCTTTTTCCAAACATAACACTTCTAATTTAAACCAAACTGTTCTATTTTGGTCTCATCCATCCACAAAACATTTTTCCAATAACCTTCTGGCTTGTCCACATGATCTTTAGCAAACTGCAGATGAGCAGCAATGTTCTTTTTGGAGAGCAATGGCTTTCTCCTTGCAACCCTGCCATGCACACCATTATTGTTCAGTGTTCTCCTGATGGTGGACTCATGAACATTAGCCAATGTGAGACAGGCCTTCAGTTGCTTAGAAGTTACACTGGGGTCCTTTGTGACCTCGCCGACTATTACACACCTTGCTCTTGGAGTGATCTTTGTTGGTCGACCACTCCTGGGGAGGGTAACAATGGTCTTAAATTTCTTCCATTTGTACACAATCTGTCTGACTGTGGTTTGGTGGAGTCTAAACTCTTTAGAGATGGTTTTGTAACCTTTTCCAGCCTGAGGAGCATCAACAACGCTTTTTCTGAGGTCCTCAGAAATCTCCTTTGTTTGTGCCATGATACACTTCCACAAACATGTGTGGTGAAGGTCACACTTTGATAGATCCCTGTTCTTTAAATAAAACAGGGTGCCCACTCACACCTGATTGTCATCTCACTGATTGAAAACACCTGACTCTAATTTCACCTTCAAATGAACTGCTAATCCTAGAGGTTCACATACTTTTGCCACTCACAGATATGTAATATTGGATCATTTTCCTCAATAAATAAATGACCAAGTATAATATTTTTGTCTCATTTGTTTAACTGGGTTCTCTTTATCTACTTTTAGGACTTGTGTGAAAATATGATGTTTTAGGTCATATTTATGCAGAAATATAGAAAATTCTAAAGGGTTCACAAACTTTCAAGCACCACTGTTTTTATCTATCCTTCACTTCTTTCTGACCAACATTGTCCAAGTAATCCGGTAGTGGTAGTAGAACTTTTTTAGCTGTAGTTTTTTTCAGACAACAGCAACAGATGCTGAATATCTCCGCTTGGCTTCAGTATGTGAACAGCCAATCAGCGGGTCCCGTATGTGTTTACAATTTTTATGTCACGATTTACAACCAATGGGAGACACCCTTTGTCGGCTGTCCACCAATCACAGGCTCCCGTGCCACAATGGCGGTATGTTGATACATATTTAGAAAATAAAAATTATATCATTATGAAATATACGAAACCATCAAAAACAACTAAAAAAAAATCATAATATACAGGGGACTGCAAAAGTAGGTATACAGTAATGGAAAATAAAAAGTTAGTATTAAATTAAACCAAACAACTATTATAATACTGGTAATACTGGAATAATCCTTCCTGTATACCTACTTTTGCAGCCCCCTGTATATACTGGTTAGAAATAATGAACGTTATTCAGTGATATCGTTTATTATTAACTCCAATCGTGATATAAAAATTCCGAGCTTGACACCTGCCCGCTTCAACTGGACTGCTGGCACACGATGTCCTTAACCCTCATCGCCCTGAGCCAATTGGTATAATTACGTCATTACGTGCACCCCTCTGAGCCAAGCTTTTCCTGTACACTCGAACAAATGCATACTTCTATGAATTATAACCAAAAACAAGGAAATTTGAATCATTTCCTCAAAATATTTTTGTACTTGTATACAGTGCCTTGCAAAAGTATTCATACCTTTGAACTTTTTCACATTTTTCCACCTTACAACCATGACCTTAAAAGCTTTTTATTGAGATTTTATGTCATAGACCAACACAGAGTAGCACATAATTGTGAAGTGAAACAAAAATGATAAATGGTCTTCAAAATTTTCAACAAATAAAAATCTGAAAAAAATGTGATGTGCATTAGTATTCGGCCCCCCTGCGTCAATACTTTGTAGAGCCACCTTTTGCTGCAATTACAGCTGCAAGTCTTTTGTGGTACGTCTCTACCAGCTTTGCACATCTAGGACACTGAAATTTTTGCCCATTCTTCTTTGCAAAATAGCTCAAGCTCAGCCAGATTGGATGGAGAGTGTCTGTGAACAGCAATTTTCAAGTCTTGCCACAGATGCTCAATGGGATTTAGGTCTGGACTTTGACTGGGCCATTCTAACACATGAATATTCTTTGATCTAAACCATTCCATTGTAGCTCTGGCTGTATGTTTAAGGTCATTGTCTTGCTGGAAGGTGAATCTCCTTCCCAGTCTCAAGTCTTTTGCAGCCTCCAACAGGTTTTCTTCCAGGATTGCCCTGTATTTAGCTCCATCCATCTCTTCCCATCAACTCTGACCAGCTTCCCTGTCCCTGCTGAAGAAAAGCATCCTCATAGCATGATGCTGCCACCACCATGTTTCACAGTGGGGATGGTGTGTGCAGGGTGATGAGCAGTGTTAGTTTTCCGCCACACATAGTGCTTTGCATTTAGGCCAAAAAGTTCAACTTTGGTCTCATCTGACCAAAGCACCTTCTTCCACATGTTTGCCGTGTCCCCTACATGGCTTCTTATGTTGGTCTTTCAACAATGGCTTTCTTCTTGCCACTCTTCCAAAAAAAAGCCAGATTTGTGGAGTGTACGACTTATAGTTGTCCTGTGCACAGATTCTCCCACCTGAGCTGTGGATTTCTGCAGCTCCTCCAGAGTGATCATGGGCCTCTTGACTACTTTTCTGACCAGTGCTCTCTTTGCTCGCTCCATCAGTTTAGGTGGCCAGCCATGTCTTGATAGGTTTGCAGTTGTGCCATACTTTTTCCATTTTTGAATGATGGATTGAACAGTGCTTCTTGAGATGTTCAGAGCTTGGGATATTTTTTTATAACCTAACCCTGCTTTAAACTTTTCCAGAACTTTATCCCTGACCTGTCTGGTGAGTTCTTTGGTCTTCATGATGCTGTTTGTTCTTCAGTGTTCTCTAACAAACCACTGAGGCCTTCACAGAACAAGTGCATTTATGCTGAGAGTAAATTACACACAGTAGGACTCTATTAATGAATTAGATGACTTCTGAAGGCAATTGATTGCACTGGATTGTATTTAGAGGTATCAGAGGACAGGGGGCTGAATACCAATGCACACCACATTTTTCAGATTTTTATTTGTTTAAAATTTTGAAGACCATTTATCATTTTCTTTTCACTTCACAATTATGTGCTACTCTGTGTTGGTCTATCACATAAAATCTCAATTAAAAAAAAAAACAACTTTTAAGTTCATGGTTGTGAGGTGGAAAAATGTGAAAAAGTTCAAGGGGTATGAATACTTTTGCAAGGCACTGTATATTGTCGTGTTGACGAATAAAACTTTAATGCATTTCCCATGAAATGAGACAAGCTACTTTAGACTGGTTCCCTGCTCTCTTAGCACCGTGTTGCTTAGGTTGCCAGCACTAACTTTTGTCGCCCGATCGGACGATTATCATTAAAGTTTTACTTGTCCTTGCACAGACTTTAGTCATCTGGGACGATCGGACATGAGGTTTTTCGAGCACTGATCAGTATTGTTATATTGATAGCTGCTGTTATTATTTCTATCAGCTAGAAGGCTAATGTAGCAGCTTATAGCTACCAATTTACAATTTATGCCTTGAGCCTGAGTCTCTGACACGGCCTGTAATATAAAAATGGACACAATGAAGTGTGTTTTTTTTTTAGTGCCTGGATCTCAGTGCAAGTTAGTGATATTAGCCTCATAACTCCAGGACAAAACAAAAATGTGTCACAAAATTACATTCCTGTTTTGGCTGTTTTCCCTTTTACTTAATACTAATCATCCATTGGTAGGTCAGCGCTATACTTCAGCAGGTTGGAGGTCAATAAGAGGTCCAGTGTGTGTCCTTTGGCTCTCAAAACCTCGTCCAGCTGCCTCAGTTTGACCTCTTTGACCTCCGAGTCTTCGGTAAGAGGCCAGTCAAAGAGCTGTGTACTGGAGGGCGGGGGGGCAGGCCAGGCTCGTACTCCTCCAGCGGGTTAGAGTACAGGAGGAGCCTCAAGGAGTCGATGCCTGCTGCAGCCCGCGCTAACTCCACCAACGCCACCCTGGAGAGGGGATTCAGTGCCAAACAGAGACTGCAGAGGGCGTGGCATTGCTCCAGTGTGGGCAGGAGCGCCCTGAGCAGGCCGTCCAAAAGTCCGCAGCCACACAGAGAGGCACGTCAGGCAGTGCTCGGCCTGGGCAAAGAGATGGCACAGGGAGTGCAGAGATGACTCATCCAGCTTGTTCTCACTCAGGTCCAGCTCAGTGAGGGACGATGCATGAGGGCTGCGTGACAGGTACGCGAGGTCACCGGCGGTCAGGCTGAGGTACAGCAGCTCCAGCGCCTCCAGTGGCTGACAGAGAACTGAGCAGCAGACGCAGGTGTCCCGACAGGCCAGGGCAGTGAGACTCAGCCTGTGCAGCCTCTTCAGCTCTCCAAGCCCTCGAGACACATCCTGCAGCGCCTCCTGCTGGCCAGGCTGAACGCGCAGCACATCTAAGTTGCAGTAGTGCAGCCGGAGGGAGCAGAGTCGAGGAAATGGTGCTAACTGGGTCAACAGCAGCGCTAACCCAGACACGCCCAGGCTGGAGTAGCGCATGTCCAGACCGAGGAGCTCCTTCTGGGGCAGCAGGTGCAGCAGTGAGGCGATGGAGGATGCAGGCAGCTCCTCGACACGCAGGAAGCGGCAGTGAAGCTGCAGCGATCTGAAGAGGCTTAGCACCCTGTGGACGCGCCCCCAGGATCGGGTGTTCACAAAGCGATCGGCCTTGACGTCTATTAGAACGTTGTCTCTGCTGGGAATCTGCTGCAGCTGAGCTGCGTTTCTCCTTTGCAGCTCCATTCTCCTCCTCACACTCTTCACATTCTCCTCTTCTGCGTTATCCCTACAATCCATCTTCTCCACCTCTGCTTCCCCCTCCCCCTTCTTCAGTCCGGCTCAGTCTCGTTTCACTGCACAGTCCTGCTCTGTCTGCAACCCTCTCTTTTTCTTCTCTCAGTCGTCTCGTCTGCGCCCCCTGTTGACTGTGGTGACGGTTTTCGCCCACAGCAGCATGGCGCACAAAGCCACAGTGAGGGACCAGCCGCCCATCACGTCCTCCGAGCTGCCGTCCTTGTACTGCAGTCCACAGAGGTCCAGAACCTGCAGACAACACCTGTTATCCATCAAGCCCCTAACCACGGCATGCAGCACAGCCTGGACACACAGGTGGCCCGGTGGATCGCGGTCACATTTTCTCCGTCCCCCGATGCTGAGGATCCGCTCAGGCCAGCGCTGCACCAGCTCTCCGATGGCCAGAGGGCGACAGTGAGTGAACGCGGCGTCCAGCAGCGGCCTGTACAGCTCGCGTGGGACGTGTGTGTGTGTCAGGCGTGGCCTCTGTGTGTGTCAGCGATCATGAAGGCTTCAGAACAGTTTGTAAAAGTTGCATATGGTAAAAGAGTGACAATTACTCCACATCTTCAAACCTTCTTCCTCAGTTTTTTTTATTTGATTGACTGATCTTTTCCCTGCAGGATGAAATATTTTACTGAGTATTTTCTAACTTGCCACTTCATGATGCCACTGCCCCATTTCTTTCCTCTCTAGTTTGGCGCCAATGTCAGAAGGATTAGGATCAGTGATGATGCTACCTCACACGTTTCTGCCATGGGTGAATTAGGACCAAATGAAGATCAGTGTAAATGAGTATTTACAGCACTCAGTTCAGTACTGTCTAAATCCGGTTTGACCCAACAGATCTCTTTTTCATGTATATGAAACATGCCAAAGGAATTACTACACTGTGCGCATTTGTACAATTTCAGTACAATCATGGACTGTTTATTTTTTTCCATCTGCAAGTGTGGCAAAATGACTGGATCTTAAATTCACCACAGCGTACCGTTTTGTTCTGTATTTCTGCTTTTCAATAAACACAAACCAAAGTATTTCTTACAAAAGAAAAAAGTATTTCTATATCAGTATAATTATTACTATCGTCATGGTTATTGTTGACATTAGTATTGACATTGTTATGCCTACTTATTGGTCCCATTATCAATGTTATTATTAATATACTCTTGTTATACTTAACTGTATAGTTTTTGCTGTGATGAGTGCTGTTACTTTTATTTATTATTCATTTATTTATTTATTACTATTATTTATTATTACTCTTGACTAGCTATTGTTCCTGTCAACATTGATATACTTGTTGCTACATTTGCTGTTATTATTAGGGTCCAAGCACTGAAAGTAGACCGGACCTTTTGTCATTTTTCGCTATTATTATTATTATTATTAATTATTATTATAATACTTCCTGCCATGAGGGCCTAAGGCGGCCCATAGGTGGTTTTTGATTAAATTTGACACATTGGTGGATCAGAGTGTCCAGGCGTCAAATTTGGGGTCAATCCATCTCTGTAGTATCACCTTTTGAACTATGTGTCCTAGCATTGTGATCCTTGGGTCATCATGGTTTGAATGCACCCACTACTGTTAAAGTCTGCCAGATTGAATTTCCAACCCCCACCAAACTTTTGCAAATTAATCCTAGATCATTGATCGTATTACCAATAAATTTGGTAGGCATCATCTACAGAGGGTTCTGACCAAAGCTTTTTCAAATAATTTTGCTAGTGCAAATTGTATGGCTGCCGTCATCCAATGAATTTTGATGGCGAAACCAAACAGGAAGCGTAAAATTAGTACTAATACTAATTTTAGTACCGATTTTACTCTCATACTTTAAAAAGGGCAAATATTTGCACAGCTGATATACTAGACAGGAAAATTTCTTGAGTGCAAGGCAGTGAAACAGAGGGGATGTTAGATAATGACACTGCAGGTATGTACATTATATAACTGAGTGTGTGTGTGTGTGTGTCCATGCTCTTACCTCTCTTATGGTCATGTCGTCCTCCATGTCATCCTCCTACAGAGGGAAAAGCAAAACACACACACTTAACATCTGGTAACCATAGCAACTGTTGCTGGTGCCTACTGTAGCCAAATAAGACATGTCTACAGTAAACCCCCCCCCCACACACCTGATGAAAGGCCTTAAATATCTGTCAGTACAGTGTTCATTTCCTTACATCTTTCCTCCCCCTCACACTGAATTCCGATAATCCAAAAATGGAAATCAGTGACATCATTGTTCATCACATCACTCCAACACACACACACACACACACACACACACACACACACACACACACACAGAGTCTGTGCTTTGAGCTATGGAAATCCTTTGGGTTTTCAAATAAATCCTATAAAAACACCATTTTGTGAGGACATTTTATCCTTTGTGGTCCTTCAAAAAGGGCCAAATATGTATACACAGTCAAATGTTTTGACACCCCTACTCATTTATAGGTTTTTCTGTAGTTTGACTATTTTCTACATTGCAGAACAAGACTGAAGACATCAAAACTATGAAATAACATATGGAACATATATTTCCTTACACCTGTGTAATTATGTAATAAACTGTCAAAAAAAAAAAGTATATACAGTTAGGTCCATGTATATTTGGACACTGACACAAATTTTGTTTTATTTTTTTACCTGTTTACTGAAACGTATTCAAGTTATAGTTATATAATGGACATTGCCATAAAGTCCAGACTTTCAGCTTTCATTTGAGGGTATCCACATTAAAATTGGATGAAGGGTTTAGGAGTTTTAGCTCCTTAACATGTGCCACCCTGTTTTTAAAGGAACCAAAAGTAATTGGACAATTGACTCAAAGGCTATTTCATGGGCAGGTGTGGGCAATTCCTTCGTTATGTCATTCTCAATTAAGCAGATAAAGGGCCTGGAGTTGATTTGAGGTGTGGTGCTTGCATTTGGAAGATTTTGCTGTGAAGAAAACATGCGGTCAAAGGAGCTCTCCATGCAGGTGAAACAAGCCATCCTTAAGCTGCGAAAACAGAAAAAACCCATCCGAGAAATTGCTACAATATTAGGAGTGGCAAAATCTACAGTTTGGTACATCCTGAGAAAGAAAGAAAGCACTGGTGAACTAATCAATGCAAAAAGACCTGTACACTCTCAGAAGACAACAGTAGTGGATGACTGCAGAACAATTTCCATGGTGAAGAGAAACCCCTTCACAACAGCCAACCAAGTGAACAACACTCTCCAGGAGGTAGGTGTATCAATATCCAAATCTACCATAAAGAGAAGACTGTATGAAAGTAAATACAGAGGTTTCACTGCACGGTGCAAGCCACTCATAAGCCTCAAGAATTAAAAGGCTAGATTGGACTTTGCTAAAAAACATCTAAAAAAGCCAGCACAGTTCTGGAAGAACATTCTTTGGACAGATGAAACCAAGATCAACCTCTACTAGAATGATGGAAAGAAAAAAAGTATGGTGAAGGCGTGGTACAGCTCATGATCCAAAGCATACCACATCATCTGTAAAACACGGCGGAGGCAGTGTGATGGCTTGGGCATGCATGGCTGCCAGTGGCACTGGGTCACTAGTGTTTATTGATGATGTGACACAGGACAGAAGCAGCCGGATGAATTCTGAGGTATTTAGAGACATACTGTGTGCTCAAATCCAGCCAAACTGATTGGTCGGCGTTTCATAATACAGATGGACAATGACCCAAAACAAAGCCAAAGCAACCCAGGAGTTTATTAAAGCAAAGAAGTGGAATATTCTTGAATGGCCAAGTCAGTCACCTGATCTCAACCCAACTGAGCATGCATTTCACTTGTTAAAGACTAAACTTCAGAGAGAAAGGCCCACAAACAGCAACTGAAAACTGCTGCAGTAAAGGCCTGGCAGAGCATTAAAAAGGAGGAAACACAGCATCTGCTGATGTCCATGAGTTCAAGACTTCAGGCAGTTATTGCCAACAAAGGGTTTTCAACCAAGTATTAGAAATGAACATTTTATTTACAGTTATTTAATTTGTCCAATTACTTTTGAGCCCCTGAAATGAAGGGATTGTGTTTTAAAAAAATGCTTTAGTTCCTCACATTTTTATGCAATCATTTTGGTCAAACCACTGAATTAAAGCTGAAAGTCTAAACTTCAACTGCATCTGAATTGTTTTGTTCACAATTCATTGTGGTAATGTACAGAACCAAAATTAGAAAAACGTTGCCTCTGTCCAAATATTCATGGACCTAACTGTACAGGTTTGATATTTTAGATTCTTCAAAGTAGCCAGTGTTTACCTTGATGCTGCTTTGCACACTATTGGCATTATCTTAACCAGCTTCATGTGGTAGTCACCTGGAATGCTTTTCAATTAACAGATTAATTAAATGTCTTGCCAAAAGTTAATTAGTGCAATTTCTTGCCTTCTTAATGCGTTTGAGATCAAACAGTAAGAAAAAAGAAGAAAAGAAACCTTTGTCACATGCACATTTCAAGCACAGTGAGATTCATCCTCTGCATTTAACCCATCTGAAGCAGTGAACACATGCGTGCACACACCCAGAGCAGTGGGAAGCCATACTACACCGCCCGGGGAGCAGTCAGGGGTTAGGTACCTTGCTCAAGGGCACTTCAGCCCAAGGCCGCCTCATGTTAACCTAACTGCACATCTTTGAACTGTGGGAAAAACCAGAGCAACCGGAGGAAACCCACACAGACACAGGGAGAATATGCAAACTCCACACAGAAAGGCTCCCACCGACCGCTGGGCTCAAACCCAGAACCTTCTTGCTATGAGGCGACAGTGCTAACCACTACACCACCGTGCCGCCCCAGTAAAGATACAGTAAATATCCCTATTCCACAACTCCAGTAATCCATGTGTCAAGAACCACTCAACTAAGTAAAGAGAAATGACATCCATCATTACTTTAAGACATTAAGTGTATTTTATTTAATATAAATAAAGAAAAAACATTTAATTAGAAGGGGTGCCTAAACTTCTGACTGGTCCTGCATGTACACACCAACACTCACATACATACACACAATCACACACACACACGCAGAAGATGGAATATTAATTGATTAATGAATGAATAACTGTATAGGTGTGTGTGTGTGTGTGTGTGTGTGTGTGTGTGTGTGTGTGTGTGAGTGAGTGTGTGAGAGAGAGAGAGAGAGAGAGAGATTAAAAACATTGAATTTTGCATCAGACACAAAACATTATATTAAACTGCACTTATTTTATCATAATGTCAGATTTTATTTCTTTAAAATTTTCAAACTTTTTTCCTTGATAGTTTCAGATTTTTTCATAATAATGTTTCAAGATTAATGCAGCTTTGTAACTACATCCTGTTACTGTGCACAGTTCAAGTTTCAAAACAATAATATTTTTATTACTTTATCATGATATTTAGATTGCTTTTGTACACGGTATGAAATTTAAAAATACAGAGTGACAAATATCTCATCTCATTATCTCTCGCCGCTTTATCCTGTTCTACAGGGTTGCAGGCAAGCTGGAGCCTATCCCAGCTGACTACGGGCGAAAGGCGGGGTACACCCTGGACAAGTCGCCAGGTCATCACAGGGCTGACACATAGACACAGACAACCATTCACACTCACATTCACACCTACGGTCAATTTAGAGTCACCAGTTAACCTAACCTGCATGTCTTTGGACTGTGGGGGAAACCGGAGCACCCGGAGGAAACCCACGCGGACACGGGGAGAACATGCAAACTCCACACAGAAAGGCCTTCGCCGGCCACGGGGCTCGAACCCGGACCTTCTTGCTGTGAGGCGACAGCGCTAACCACTACACCACCGTGCCGCCCCAGAGTGACAAATATAGAATATTTAATTTTAGAATTAATCAAATGCTAAATAAACAAAAAATTCTCAATACTGAATATACAGTGGTGCTTGAAAGTTTGTAGAATTTTCTAGAGTGGTGCTTGAAGAATTTTCTATTATTTCTGCATAAATATGACCTAAAACATCATCAGATTTTTACACAAGTCCTAAAAGTAGATAAAGAGAATCCAGTTAAACAAATGAAACTAAAATATTATACTTGGTCATTTATTTATTGAGGAAAATGATCCAATATTACATACCTGAGAGTGGCAAAAGTATGTGAACCTCTAGGATTAGCAGTTAATTTGAAGGTGAAATTAGAGTCAGGTGTTTTTAATTAATGGGATAATCAGGTGTGAGTGGGCACCCTGTTTTATTTAAAGAACAGGGATCTATCAAAGTCTGATATTCACAACACATGTTTATGGAAGTGTATCATGGCACGAACAAAGGAGATTTCTGAAGACCTTAGAAAAAGTTCTGGTTGAAATGGTTGATGCTTATCAGGCTGGAAAAGGTTACAAAATCATCTCTAAAGAGTTTGGACTCCACCAATCCACAGTCAGACAGATTGTGTACAAATGGAAGAAATTCAAGACCACTGTTACCCTCCCCGGGAGTGGTCAACCAACAAAGATCACTCCAAGAGCAAGGCGTGTAAGTCAGCGAGGTCACAAAGGACCCCAGTGTACCTTCTAAGCAACTGAAAGCCTCTCTCACATTGGCTAATGTTAATGTTCATGAGTCCACCATCAGGAGAACACTGAACAACAATGGTGTGCATGGCAAGGTTGCAAGGAGAAAGCCACTGCTCTCCAAAAAGAACATTGCTTCTCGTCTGCAGTTTGCTAAAGAGTACAAGCCAGAAGGCTATTGGAAAAATGTTTTGTGGACGGATGAGACCAAAATAGAACTTTTTGGTTTAAATGAGAAGCGTTCTGTTTGGAGAAAGGAAAACACTGCATTCCAGCATAAGAACCTCATCCCATCTGTGAAACATGGTGGTGGTAGTATCATGGTTTGGGCCTGTTTTGCTGCATCTGGGCCAGGATGGTTTGCCATCATTGATGGAACAATGAATTCTGAATTATACCAGCAAATTTCTAAAGGAAAATGTTTGGACATCTCTCCATGAACTGAATCTCAAGAGAAGGTAGGTCATGCAGCAAGACAACGACCCTAAGCACACAAGTCGTTCTACCAAAGAATGGTTAAAGAAGAATAAAATTAATGTTTTGGAATGGCCAAGTCAAAGTCCTGACCTTAATCCAATCGAAATGTTGTGGAAGGACGTGAAGCGAGCAGTTCATTTGAGGAAACACCCCAGAGTTGAAGGTGTTCTGTACAGAGGAACGGGCTAAAATTTCTCCAAGCCGGTGTGCAGGACTGAGCAACAGTTACCTGAAATGTTTAGTTGCAGTTATTGCTGCACAAGAGGGTCACACCAGATACTGAAAGCAAAGGTTCACATACTTTTGCCACTCACAGATATGTAATATTGGATCATTTTCCTCAATAAATAAATGACCAAGCATAATTTTTTTGTCTCATTTGTTTAAGTGGGTTCTCTTTATCTACTTTTAGGACTTGTGTGAAAATCTGATAAATGTTAAGTAATATTTATGCAGAAATATAGAAAATTCTAAAGGGTTCACAAACTTTCAAGCACCACTGTATATTAAAAAAATTCTTTAGCATGTCAAATATCCTAATGTTTTCCTTCCTACTTTTTAGTAGATGTTGATAAATGAATTTCCTTATCGATCATCGCTGGGGGTGGGAAGACCCCTACAGACGATGGAAACTAAGGTTGCTTTTTATTTTTTAAAAGCAACAGCTAGTTAGCTTTAGCTAATCTTTCTTTTTAATGTTATTTTAGTAATACAGCTTAGTTTTTATTTCAGTTTAAATTAATTGCAGCTAAAACATGATTCATTTCTATTAAAGATTAGGAAAAATTTGTCGTTTACTGTTAATGTTAGCTGATACTGGATTAGCTACAACAGCAAGTAAACAAAATTGCAGTGCATGAATTCTTCAAGCTGAAATAACAGGAAGTGTTTCCTTCTCCTAAATTTTCACACAATACATACATAAATAAATGTAGCACTGCAAAAAAATGTAATTATTAATTACACAAGAAATTAACCAAACATGTTTGAATAGATTTTCACTGTTGATTGTTTTCAGCTGAAATTAAAGGAAAATAATGAAAAGCTAGTTAAAGTAGATCATTACTTAACTCGCCCGCCAAGTTGGTTTTATTTTTCTGACATGACAGACTAACTTAATGGTTTGAATAATTAGCAAAAAAAAAAACATTTATTGTGAACATGATACTGATAATGAATTTTAAAGTCTAAAATCTAGATGAAAGCAAAGCATTTTGGGTAACTGTAATGCTCACTATCTCTATACACAATGTTATATCGCAGCTATGAAATCATAATGGATGACTTGGCATGCTACTGGGATAAGTTGTACAATGCCACTTCTGACCTTTGACCTTCAACACACTTTCACTTTTGAGATTAGAACACATTTACAACAAAAACTTCAACAATGCCAATTAAGAATTCCACATGTTAACGCAAAGCTTAAATCAAGCAATAATGACTTACACAGTTACATTATTTTAAAGCTCACAGGCTTGACCTCAGTGGGTAGAGCAGTATGGATGGCACTACCATTTATTACCTGTAGGTGTCATTAGCATTACAGAGTTAATGCGAGTCAAGAAGTTATTTATAAAATGCTTCTTTTCCCAACGTTATCAATCAAAATAAAAATGAATAACTAAAATTCAGGAATGAATGAGAATAAATTAATTGAATTAAAAATGTAATAAAAATCAATGCTACATTGTGTCAAAATTAATAAAAGTGCTCAGGTATAAACAAGAATAAAGTAATTTAATTTAAAAAGATTTAATTCACTGTCATAGCTTACAATGAATTGAAAATAAGAAAGAATATACAAATGGCAAAAATCAGAAAAAGTTGGGATGGTACAGAAAATGCAAAAACAAGTAATGATTTCTAAATTTATTTGACTTGCATTTCAATGCAGACAGTATGGATCCAAGATATTTCATGTTTTTTCTGGTCAACTTCATTTCATTTGTTAATATACAGCCATTCCTGTGTTTCAGGCCTGCAACACATTCCAAACAAAGTAATGAGGTAAATCAAAATAATGGCGTGATTTGAAACAAGTGATGTCAACAGGTGATTGTAATTATGATTTAGTACAAAACCAGTATCCAGGAAAGGCCTAGTCTTTGAGAAGCAAAGATGGGCTGAGGATCTCCAGCTTGTCAACAAATATGAGAAAATTATTGAAATGTTGAAAAACAATGTTCCTTAAAGAAAGATAGAAGAGATTTGAATATTTCACCCTCTATGGTACATAATAATCATTAAATGATTCAAGGAATCTAGAGGAATTTCAGTGCATAAAGGGCAAGGGCGCAAGCCTAAGCTGAACACCCACTGATATCCAAATCACTCAGACAGCACTGCATCAAGAACAATCATTCATCTATAGCTGATAGAACCACATGGGCTCGGGCTTCCTTTGACAAATTTTGTCAAGCTCAACAATACTGAGTTACATCCACAAATGCTAGTTAAAACTTGACTCTGCAAAAAGGAAGCCTTATATTAACAGTCTCCTGATGCGCCATTGACTTCTCTGGGCTCGGAGGCATCTGGGATGGATCATCACACAGTGGAAATATGTACTGTGGTCAGACAAATCGGTATTCCAGGTCTATTTGGGAAGAAGCGGATGCTGTGTGATCCGGACCAAAGATGAAAAGGACCATCCACACTGTTACCAGAAACAAGTCCAAAAGTCAGGGTGTCTCATGGTATGGGGTTGTGTCAGTGCAATTGGCAAAGGTAACTTACACTTCTGTGATGGCAGCATGAATGCAGAAAAGTACGTTGAGATTTTGGAGCAACATGCACTGCCTTCAAGATGACATCTTTTCCAGGGTCATCAATGCATATTTCAACAAGACAACGCAAGACCACATTTGGCACACATTACAAAAAGGTACAACTGCAGAAGAAAAGGGTGTGCGCTTGGCGTGTCCCCAATAGAGAATGTGTGGCAAATTTTGGGAAAAACAAACAAAACAACCACAGCAACAATGACCCTCTACTGTTGTACACCTTCTTGCAGGAAGAATGGGACAAAATAACACCTGAAGTCTTCAGTCCCTAAATATCTTAAGTGTTGTGAGAAGGAATAGAAACAAAAGTGGCAAATGATTTACCATCCCAACTTTTTTTTTTTAAATGTGTTACAAGAATCAAAATTGAAATGAGTTTATTTTGAAAAACAAAATTCCTCCTCTGAAGAATCACCATCTTAAATGTGGTGGAGGGGTTTGTGTGTCCTGGTGATCCTGGGAGCTGTGGTGTCAGGGGCATTAGCCCCTGGGAGGGTCTTCTAAGGCAAACTGATTTCAGGGGAGGGGCGAGACTAAGAGAGACTCATAGATGCTCATGAAACAGCAAAGTAGGAGCTGCAGCACCTCGCCCAGGAGCAGGAAACTGGGGTGTCATCCTGGAACCAGACCTGGGAAGGGAGCTCGCCAGTGAGCATCTGGTGGCCAGACCTTGGCCCATGGGGCCCAGCTGGATACAGCCCAAAGAAGTTACATGGCTCACCCGCAAGGACAGGCACTGGGGTTGGGTGCATTGTGAGCCAGATGGCAGGCAAAGGTGGGAGCCTGGGCATGCTGATCCTTGGCAGTGCAGACTTGTTTCAGACTAAAGAGAATACATTTCTCTCATATACTGCAACATCGTTGTAGACACCAGCTTAATAGAACTGAGGAAAGGTGTAAAGGACATTAGACACTGGATGCTTATTAACTTCCTTCTGCTTAACTCTGACAAGACAGAAGTACTTGTACTAGGACCACATGCAGCTAGAAGTAGGTTTTCTGGTTACACAACAACTCTGGATGGCCTTTGTTTCTTCATGTGCAGCAGTAAAAGACCTTGGTGTGATCATTGACTCCCATGTTTCATTTGAAACTCAGATCGATAACATTACCCGGATAGCTTTCTTTCATCTCAGAAACACTGTTAAGATAAGAAATATAACATCACTACAGAATGCAGAAAAACTAGTTCATGCTTGTTACCTCTAGGTTGGATTATTGTAATGCCTTATTGTCTGGATGTTCCAATAAGTGCATAAACAAGCTCTAGTTAGTTCAAAATGCAGCAGCAAGAGTTCTTACTAGAACTAGATGATGTGTCTTATCCACACTGCATTAGCTCACAATCAAATTTCGTATTGATTATAAAATACTACTATTGACCTTTAAAGCATTACATGGTCTTGCACCACAGTGCCTTATAGTGAACTTCTGGTCCTTTATGACCAGACACACCTACTTGGATCAAAAGGTGCAGGCTACCTGCTGGTACCTTGTATAATGAAGGCTACATTGGGGCCAGAGCCTTTTCTTACAAAGCCCCACAGTTATGGAACAGCCTTCCAAGTCATGTTCAGGACTCCGACAGTCTCAGTGCAAGTCTAGGTTGAAAACATCTCTGTTTTGTCAAGCCTTTTGTTAATAGCTTTTATTAGGTAAAGCAGAAGATCTGGAAGGTCCTCAGGCATAGTGTATTTTGGTAAACTGGGATGTATGGATGCTGTCATCCCCCTCACTCACTTGGGTTTATTGTTGGTGCAGTGTCTGGATGGTTTATGTTCCAGGGTGCCCTGATGTCTGTTACCTTCTGGCTCTCCCCTTTTAGTTATGCTGTCATAGTTAGTTTTGCAAGAGTCCCTGCTTGCACTCAGTGCAAAATGCATACTGTTCTTACTCATTAAGTGACATTGGGCATACCTAACAACTTGTTCCCCCCCCCCCCATCTGTCCCTCTGAGTTACATGTCGATCCTGAGACACCAGTAAGATGCTGACCTCTTCTACTCCTTGGACCTGCCTGATCCATCCTGATACCCTACATCTGGCTCGAGTCTCATCACATTGCTCCTGTGGAAGATGGCCCCATATGGACAGTCGAAAGTCACACTTGGAAGATGGCTCTGGACACTTACAGTAATACATTTATGGCTGAGGACTACAGTTGACTTGCTAACTTTAGGACTGCAGTTGTCATGAACAGTTTTGCACTCAAGTTTCCATCAATGAACAGTTTATAACTTCAACAAAACAGACTTCATGTTAAAACTATAATTTTCCTGTTTTCACAGTTATACTTTGTGATTCTATAGGACACAGATATAGAAGCGAGTTATTTATAAATCATGCTACCACCCAAAAGAGGATGGGTTCCCTTTTGAGTCTGGTTCCTCTCGAGATTTCATCATGTCATCCAAGGGAGTTTTTCCCTTACCACCGTCGCCACAGGCTTGCTCATTGGGGATAAATTAGAGATTAAAATTAGCTCATGTTTTTTGTTCATTTTCTGCAAAACTACTGTGATGTCAATTGTTAAAAGCGCTATGCAAATAAACTTGACTAGTTCTTGGGACATGGAACGTCACCTCTCTGGCAGGAAAGGAACCGGTGCAGGAGGTGGAGCGGTACTAACCAGATATAGCTGGGCTCACTTCCACACACAGCACCAGTTCTGGAACCAAACTCCTGGAGAGGGGTTGGACTCTTTCCTTTTCTGGATGTTGCCCTGGGTGAGAGGCGCCAGGCAGGTGTGGGGATACTCTCAAGCCCCTGGCTGAGCACCGTTGTGCTGGAGTTCTCCCCAGAGAATGAGAGGGTCACCTCTATGTGACTGCAAGTCGCTGAGAGGAAAACTCTGTAGTTTGTGCTTATACACTAAACAGCAGTGCAGAGTATTCAGCCTTCTTGGAGTTGCTGGGTGGTATCCTGGAAGGGGTGCCATCTGGGGACGCCATAGTTCTCCTGGGGAACTTCACTGCTCACGTGGGCAATGATGGAGAAATCTGGAGGGAGGTGATTCGGAGGAATGGCTTGCCTGATCTAAACCCGAGTGGTGTTTTCGTTGTTGGATTTATGGATTGGCCATAAATACCATCCTCGAGCATAAGGTCATTCATAAGTGTACCTGGTACCAGAACACCTTAGGCCAAAGACTGACAATCAACTTTGCGGTCATCTCATCAGATCTGCGGCTGTATGTCTTGGACACTCGGGTGAAGAGAGGAGCAGAGCAGTCAACTGATCACCTGGTGGTGAGTTGAATCAGATGGCGGGGGAGGCTGCCAGACAGACCTGGCAAACCCAAGCGTGTTGTTAGGGTGAACTAGGAATGTCTGGCAGAGTCCTCCGTTAGTGGGGTCTTCAATTCCCACCTCCAGAAGAGCTTTTTGTGCATCCTGGGGTAGGTTGGGGGACATGGAATCCTAATGGACCATGTTCAAAACCTTCATTGTAAAGGCAGCTGGTAGGAACTGTGGCTGAAAGGTAGTCAATGCTAGTCATGGTGGTAACCTAAGAACCTGCTGGTGGACACCGGTGACGAATGAAGCAGTCAAGCTGAAGAAAGGCATTTTGGGCTTTGTTGGCCCAGGGGTCCCTTGAAGCAGCAAGCAGGTGCCAGGAAGCCAGAAGGGCTGCAGCTTCAGCAGTTGCGGGAGGAGTTTGGGGAGGCCATTTGGTTAGCCTCAAGGAAGTTCTGGCAAACCGTTCAGCAACTCAGGAAGGAGAAGCAGGGCTTGTTTCAAGCTGTGTGCAGCTTGGGAAAGACAACTGCTGACCTGAACTGGAGATATTGTTGGGCAATGGAAGGAGCACTTTGAGGAACTCCTGAATTGGTCCTCCATGGAGGAGGCAGAGTCTGAGGACTGGGGGGTCACCCATATCCCTGGCAGAGATCATTACACCAAACAAGAAGTCAAGAAGCTCCTTGGTGGCAAGGCACCAGGGGTGGATGAGATTCGCCCTGAGATGCTGAAGGCTCTGAACATTGTTGGACTGTCTTGGCTGACACGCATCATCGATGTTTCATGGAGGTTGGGTACACATGGATTAAAGCAAAAAAAAAAAATCATCTGACTGAAAAAAAAGGTCCATGTCATTAGCCCCTACCACGTCAGCGATGCGTCAAATTTTAAATGCCGTATTGTCCATTATCTCCTCAGCTCCTACTTATAGTACATTTACATAATTTTAACAATGACTAAAGCCAAGGCAAGACTTTACCATTGTCATTACTGGCTATAAATGATGAAACATCACGTTTTCAGTGCAAAGTGCAAATTTATTTCAACAATACTTTAGTAATGCACAACAGTGGTTCAGAGAAAAGTGCAAGTGCAGTTGAACTTGAACCATGCTTTCAAAAAAGTGGAACAGAAAGAAAAATAAGAAAATCTGTTGAAATAAAGCCAGGAAACAAGAAAAGTGAAAGTTCACTTTTTCTGCTTCTTCACAGTGAAGCCAAAGGCATCTAGTTTGGCAACACCTGATGCCTGTTTTTGTTTCTTTTTCCTTGGCACAGCAGCAGGAGCTTGCCATTATCACCCATTTCATTTCACCAAGCCCATCTCCACTTATTCTTTACCGTTTTGTCGATGTCTGACACATCTGTGCCTTCATTTAAAAGAAGCGTGTCCATGCTGGCAAAACCGAAAGTAATTTGACGCGCTCTAGTGATGGAAATCGAAGGGCCTATGTCAGGTGAAATATGGCCTTACACGCAGTACTTGAGTTGAGGGGGGGATGTGGGGGGAGGCATCCCCCTTCTGAAATAAAAATCTCAAATAATCCCCCTTATAAAATGGCCATCCCCCCATCACATCCCTTGTGCCATTTTACCAATTAAATGTGGAAATTAGCCTACTATTATTTTAACAAATATTACTACCATTTCAACATTAGAGGCTTTGCGCAGTGATAGCCTACATGTAGCCGGATAAAAAAGACGCATATTTATTTATTCGGTTGCACTTCTCATTCACACCTACAGTACCAGTCAAAAGTTTGGAAACACCTCTAATTCAGTGGTTTTTCATTATTTTAAAATTTTCTGAATTGTAGATTAATACTAAAGTCATCGACATTATGAAGAAATATATATGGAATTATTTGGTAAACAAAAAAAAAGTGTTAATCAAACCAGAATATGTTTTATATTTTAGATTCTTCAAAGTGGGCACCTTTTGCTTAGATGACAGCTTTGCACATCTTGGCATTTTCTCAGTCAGCTTTACGAGGTAGTCACTCGGAATGGCTTTCAGTTTACAGCTGTGCCTTGTCAAGAGTTGATTTCTTGACCTCTTAATGTGTTTGAGACCATCAGTTGTGTTGTGAAGAGGTAGAGTTGGTATACAGTGAATGGCCCTATTTGAGTACTGCTCTAATCCATATTATGCCAAGAACTACTCAACTAAGGCCCTGTCCACACGGCAACGGATTCAGGTGAATCTGATACACATGTTTATTGGAGATATTTATCAATTACAGTAATAAAATGATACATTTCGGCTTTTTTCTTTTGTTTTCCTCAATACATATACAACCACAAAGATACAAACAGACACTAAATGGCTGTGAATCTGATAAAATTGTTTATTGTTTCGGCCTGGCGTCCACACGGCACCGGCGTTTTGGGTGCCCCAAAACGAAATCTTTTGAGAACGGGTTCCAGAGTGGAAAAATCTGGCAACGGCGCCATTGCGAAGCAGTCTGGATGAGTAGAATGGATTTGTTTATGATGACGTCACAACCACATGACTGTCAGTGCTTCACGCCGGGTAGAAGTGTAACGAACTCGATGCGAGTTGTCAACAAATCCTATAACTTGGTTCATGAAACGCGCTTGCAAAATATTTTCACTGCTTTCCAAAAACAAAAACAATCCCGCCAGCAAAAATAGGGAAAAAAGGAGCGATCTCACCTCTTCAGATGTTGGTTTAAGTCCGACAATACATTACTCAAAAAAGGGCATAGAAGAACAAAGAATCCATCAACATGTAGCATTCAATTTATTCCGGACCATTAAAGAATTCTGGAGGATATCAGAATGTTGGCGTACCAGCTTCCATCTACCCCCATTCATTCCTCTTTCCACGTCTTTCGTTTTACGCTACTGATTAATAATCAAAACTTTATGTGGCTGATGCTACAGAAGAAGGGGTTTATGCGCATGCGTCTACTTCTATTGTTCTGGTGTCTCCGATGGGACCGTCTTACAGCGCACGTAGAGGTGTGGCATGTGTATTGCATCGTTTTCAGCAAGCGTTGCATTGCCATATGTACCTGATATTTTACTGATCCGTTGGCCGTGTGGACGCGATATTTAAAAAAAAAAATCTCGTTGCTGTTGTTGTGTGGATGTAGCCTAAGTAAAGAAAAACGACAGTCCATCATTACTTTAAGAAATGAAGGTCAGTCAGTCCGAAAAAGTTTGGGATGAGTTGGACGGCAGAGTGAAGGCAAAGCAGCCAACGAGTGGCTCAGCACCTCTGGGAACTCCTTCAAGACTGTTGGAAAACCATTTCGAGTGATTACCTCATGAAGCTGATTGAGAGAATGTCAAGAGTGTGCAAAGCTGTAATCAAAGCAAAAGGTGCCTACTTTAAGAATCTAAAATCTAACACATATTGGTTTAACATTTTAAAGTTTACTAAATGATTCCTTACGTGTTGCTGCATAGTCTGGATGACTTCAGCATTCATTTACAATGTAGGAAAAAAAATTAAAAATAAAAACATCGAATTTGGCGGCACGGTGGTGTAGTGGTTAGCGCTGTCGCCTCACAGCAAGAAGGTCCTGGGTTCGAGCCCCGGGGCCGGCGAGGGCCTTTCTGTGTGGAGTTTGCATGTTCTCCCCGTGTCCGCGTGGGTTTCCTCCGGGTGCTCCGGTTTCCCCCACAGTCCAAAGACATGCAGGTTAGGTTAACTGGTGACTCTAAATTGACCGTAGGTGTGAATGTGAGTGTGAATGGTTGTCTGTGTCTATGTGTCAGCCCTGTGATGACCTGGCGACTTGTCCAGGGTGTACCCCGCCTTTCGCCCGTAGTCAGCTGGGATAGGCTCCAGCTTGCCTGCGACCCTGTAGAAGGATAAAGCGGCTAGAGATAATGAGATGAGATGAGATGAGAACATCGAATTTGAAGGTGTTTCCAAACTTTTGACTGGTACTCTATACAGAGGTTTCAGTCACTGAAAACAGCTACTTTCGCAAACTCTGGGCAGAGTGGAGATTTCTGAAAACTCCATCTTCAGACACTCGTGTAAATAGGGAAAACGAAGCAACAGTGGGCGAGAGGGCACGTGTGAATATAATGAGTCATAGGTGTGAATCTTTCACCGAATGCCAATTGTCCCGGTTCTTCATGAAATCGCACGTACACGCACAAATTCATTAGGTTAAATTTCAAATAACTGTTCTTGTGCACTTGCGACACCGGAGCCACTTTCCTGAATTTTGAGCTTCGGAGTATTGGCTTCCACTGTTTTCTGACCTTTTGTGCTTAGTGAATGAGACTTCATTACACTCCACTGACTGACTTCCAATTCCAGACTTTTTTGAAAATGAAAAATATAGGCCTACGAGATTTTTTTGGGACTTAATTCACGTTGCTCCTTCACTATTAATTTTTGAGACTGACAAGGCACTAAATACTGTGGACTTATTTTCTCCTTACTATGAAGTTTGGCATCTTAAACAAGTGTCAGGAAATCTTGCAGCCCGACTCTGCAGCCTCCAATGTTTAAGCGAACTGCTGAAACCATAATGCTTAAAGATTAAATCGTAGGCTAATCAAACCAAAGAAAAACACAGCCTTTCCAGAACGTTGTCTGCCAAAGCCTGTTTAACCTACAAAAGGCTTAATAGCATGGGTCTTCAACAGGGCTGTTTAGATTTTTTACCTGATCACCTTTCAATAGGCAAATATCATTATTACTACTACAACAATAGGCCTAGTATTAGTAGTAGGCAAGTAGTTGTCTAGTAGTAGGACAGCCAAATTGTTTCATCAGTGGAGCTGCCGTTAAAAGGAAACTGATGCGGAGCGCCGTGGCTCGCCTCGGGGTTAATCGCGTCCCAAGGTGCGGGGCTGGCCCGCCCTGGCAGCACTGGTTCGTTGGGGAGAGGGCAGAGGTCGCTGGCTGCCAAGTTTGGGGAGGCTGGAACCTCCCCTGGCCGAGTTACGAGCGTACAAAGTCTGGCTGGAGCCGCCGATAGAAACGAAACTCAAGCCGAGCACCGTGGCTCGCTGCCTACGCCTAGCCTCCCTGGGACTAGACAGTAGCGTAGGTTGTATTTATTTATTTAGGCCTATCTAGCGCAACAACTTATTCCTTTACATATACTCAAACATAGCACAAGAAAGGGTTCAACAACAGGCAATCACAGCAGCTTGGTGAAGTTCTAAATCACATTGGTGTCAGACCTATGGGCCTACCCCCCCCCCTTTTTTTTCTTCCTCGGATCTGTATCAATCTCATTATTGACCTTTAGCACTCCCAGTTGACGAAAATCCGTCGTAGCGACAGAAAACTTTAATCCATGGGTACAGCGCCTGTGGAGTGGCAGACTGGGGTGGTGGCTCCTCTTTTAAAAAAAAAAAAAAAAAAGGGGACCAGAGAGTGTACTCTATAGTGGTATCACACTGCTCAGGCTCCCTGGGAAAGTTTATTCCAGGGTGCTGGGAAGGAGGCTCCGACCAATTGTCAAACCTCAGATTCAGGAGGAGAAATATGGATTCCGTGCTGGCTGTGGAATGGTGGACCAGCTCTTTACCCTGGCAGGGTTGTTGGGGGGGGGGGGGGGGGGGGGGGGTGTTTCATGGGAGTATTACAAGCCAGTCTACATGTGTTTTATAGATTTGGAAAAGGCTTACGACCGTGTCCCCTGGGGGTTCTTGTGGGGGGCACTGTGGGAGTATGGGGTATCAGGGCCATTGCTATGAGCCAGCCGATCCTTGTACAACCAAAGTGCGAGCTGTGTCCATATTCTCGGCACAAAGTCAAAGACGTTTCCGGTGGGTGTTGGACTCCGCCAAGGCTGCCCCTTGTTGCCGATCCTGTGTGTGATATTCATGGATGGGACCTCAAGGTGCAGCCAGGGTGAGGAGGGTGTCTGGTTTGGGAACCTCAGAATTGCATCTTTGTTCTTTGCAGATGTGGTTCTATTGGCTTCTTCAGAGTGTGACCTTCAGCACATACTGGGATGGTTTGCAGCAGAGAATGAAACGGCTGGGATGAGTGTCAGCACCTCCAAGTCTGAGGCCTTGGATCTCTGCCAGAAAACAGTGGAGTGCTCCCTCTGGGCTGGGAGCGGGTTGCTGCCCCAAGTGAAGGAGTTCAAGTACCTTGGGGTCTTGTTCATGAGTGATGGAGCACAGGGTAGCCTGGCAGATTGGGGTGACATCGGCAGTAATTAGGTCGTTATACCGGACTGTCATGGTGAAGAGGGAGCTGAGCTGGAAGGCAAAGCTTTTGATTTACCAGTCAACCTACATTCCAACCCTCACCTATGGTCATGAGCTTTGGGTAGTGACCAAAAGGATGAGATCACAGATACAAGTGGCTGAAATGAGCTTTCTCTGGAAGGTGGCTGGGCTCACCCTTAGAGATAGGGTGAGGAGCTCAGACTTCCGGAAGGATCTCTGAGTACAGCCACTGCTCCTTCATGTTGAAAGGAGTCAACTGAGGTGGTTTGGGCATCTGATTAGGATGCCTCCTAGGTGCCTTCTTTTGGAGGTTTTCCAGGCATGTCCAACTGGGAGAAGACCTCAGGGTAGACCCAGAATATGCTGTATAGATTATATATCTCATCTGACCTGGGATTCCCCCAGGAGGAACTGGAAAGCATTACTGGGGAGAGGGCTGCTTGGAATACCCTGCTTAGCCTGCTGCCACCGCAACCTGACCTTGGATAAGCAGAAGAAAATGGATGGATGGATAAAATTCATGAGAATTTTAACATCAAATAATTGATATATTATTTTGAGTGCAATACAGGCCAAAGGTTATTTAGAAGCCATTGTTTTCAGGTTTAATTTCAACATACCATCCCAACTTTTTCTGACTTGGCGTTGTAAAATGAAAGCTAGATTGAAAAATAGATTAAAAAGGTACTTAGACATGCATGTCAGTGGACCTGCCCCTCTGTGTAGAATATACACCAAGGTTTCTGGGTTGTGAGGCAAGCACTGTCTCCAGCAGAGGAGTAGACAGAGGCCAGGATTGTGGGAACACAGGTGGGGCAATGTTCTTGCTGGGCTTGGGTGATGACTTGATGTCTGCCAAGATATCTGGTTCCTGGGGCAGGCATTGTCTGAAGTGGAGGAGCAGGACAAGAGTATGGCAGGAACACAGATGAGGGATTTCCTCAGCAAAAGCAGGAAGGTAGTGTGAATGATTATGCCCTCACCGGAGTCAGGTGGCAGAGCAATATTCTCAGCTGGAGGGGTCACTTTGCTGACCTCCGGCAGGAGCATGGCATCAGAGGTCAGCCTCTGGAGGAATCTCCAGGGTGACGGCCACCATGTCAGCCTCAGAAGGGAGCTCCAGGGTGGAGGCTGCCAGGCCTGCTTCTGGGCTGTGCTCCAGCAATAAGGCCACTAACATGGCCTCTGGAGGGAGCTCCACAGTGGAGACTGCCCTGTCAGCTTCTGGAGGGAGCTTTTCAGTGTAGACAGTCCTCTCAGCCTTTGGAGGGAGCTCTTTGGTGAAGGCTGCCCTGTCAGCCTCGGGTGACAGCGCTGGAGAGAAAGCCGTTTTGTTAGCCTCTGGAGAGAGCTCTGGGATGGAGCCCGCCCTGAAGGCATCTGGCATGAGCTATAGGATAGAGGCCACCACAGTGGCCTCTGGAAGGAGGTCTTCAGTGGAGTCTGCCCAGTCAGCCTCTAGAGGCTACCCTGTCAAAAGAAGTCTTGGGGTTTTAACTTCTTGAGAGCTTGGAAGAGCCACTTCAACATGTCACCAAGCCTCGCAGAGTCTATGAGGCATGGCTGCTCAATGTTAGTGAGATAATTAGCCCACCAGCATGTTGGTCCAGTATGCTGACGTGTCATACACCTCACCCACACCATCTCTTGAGGCTTGTGCTCCACCAGGCTCTTGCAGAAAAAAAAATGGCACTAGTGAAAGAACCCTTTCGGAGGGTATTTAACACTATCATAGGCAGTCAGGATCTCTATCTGCCAGTGTTGGAGGAAATATGTCAGCATGGTGCTCCTGTTGTAATGCTGTTCAATCTTTCCTGTTGCATCCATTTGATACAGTGAAGTATACCATTATAAATTGGAGACGGATGCAAGTGCAGTTGAGCTAGTTTATTAAAAAGGCAAGCAAACAGATCCAAAACAGCAGGCAGAGATGCAGTCAAAACACAATGATTGGGTGATCTACAAACAGTATACACTCAGACAGACACAGAGCTAAACAAAGAAATCATTACATCAATGGCATTTAGCATACACTCTTATCCAACGTGACATACAACATACCCAGAGCAGCCTGGGAGTAGTTGGGGTTAGGTGCCTTGCTCAAGGGCACTTCAGCCATTCCTATTGGCCCATAGTCTGGCTAACGCAACTTCAAAGCTCTGCGAGCATTGGTCTGGCAAAGATATTAAGCCCAACCGTTTCCCAAAGCGCGTGGTTGACCCACCTCCCTGAAATGCCTCAGTTTGCTACTGGTCAAAGCCAGAAAAAGCTGTGACGAAGCTTAAACCAATCACATCACTCTTTCCTCTGACGTATGTGACGCGATGGAAACTGCTTGAGTAACAGGAAGAAGATAAATACCTCCAGGGCTGCTCTTTGCTCCGTTTTCAATGAGAACTTCCTGTTGAATGCTTTCAATACAGCATCTACCGCTGTGTCAAAGGCTTGCCACTGCTCCATGTTCGTAATGTTTCTAGTGAATGAAGCGCTTCCGGCATAGATTCTGTAAACAATCTATGGCTACCGGTCGCAGTTCTACTACATCACTGCCTTGAACACGCCTCTACCCAGGGCCGTTGGAGATGCTCAAAGTTGATTGGCTCCCGATTTTTCGGGAGCTTGGAAGAGCTGGAGATAGCTTGCCTTGCCAGACTAAGTTCGCAACAAGCCCCCGTGTTGCATCACACTTAGGATGGGCGGGCCCAGGCTAACTGGCCCAGGGAATTGAACTGGTAACCTTTTGGTCCCAAAGATGCTTCTCTAACTATTAGGCCATGGCTTCCCCAATCAGAAACAAAGTCAAAAACCAGATAAACAAATGGCTTGGTAAAAACCGGTATGGGACATGTATGCAAGGTTGCACTGAACTATATTGCACTGAACACACAAAATACTGGGTATAAATATACAAAAAAAATCAAGGGAAAAACAGGAAACAGGTGTGATTGATGATACATTAAATTTGAAAACCAATGAAGAGACAAGGGAGAAGATAAAATAAACACATATGGCTATGTAAACAAGTCCAGTGCAGTGTGCTGCAAGCCGCAGTGTGTGGAACTCAGCATGAGCAAGCTTTATGTGATACATGCAAAGTAATAGGTATAGATATATTTATGTCGCTACACATTTTTTTTTTGGCCATTTATAGTAAATATGCAGCAAAAGTTTTAGAAAATAATTAATTAGTAAAATATTTACTGCTAAGAATCTTATGTTAAATTCATTACCATTTCTACTTGACATTTCAACTGATCTGATTTAGATGTCAATTCAAATGTCAAGGTAGCCATACAAGCGCTGAAAACACAAACAGTAAGGAGATATTCATTTAAAATTGACAATTCATCATCCAGAAGGTCAAAGATCAGAAGAAAGCATACAGGAGGAAAGTGCTGGAGATTAGATATGGAGGCCAAATGGCTGGTTGGATGGAAGTCAAGTTTCTGTTGGTGTTATTTTTTTTCATCAGGTTTACAGTCTGGGGTTCTTACCGCTACAGATATCCTCACACGCTTAAGTTTCCTGTGCTTAGGAGCCACCGAGTTCTCCAAGTTATACATCTTCCATCAGGAAACAGGGGCAAACGTTAAGACAAGGTAAAGAGAATGTGATAAAAAAAAATCTAATGATTAACAGCTGAAGAGCATCACTGTGAGAGATGTGGGAGAAAATCAGGACTTGAGTAAGTGATGTAACCGGTTTAAAGCAGGTGTGTGTGTGTGTGGTATACCTCTGCTGTCTCCGTGTCTGGGTGGGCACAGAAGAGACTCTTTAAGGCAATGCCAGTGTCCTGACCTGGTGGAAACAGAAAGCTTCTGTGTGTAGTCACTCACATGTGTGTGTGTGTGCGCGCGCGCGCGCATGTGTGTGTATACATGCATACTTGACGGTATCTGTGAGCCTCTCTCCACCGTTGATGTTCTCTTCAGTGCGGGTTTCAGTGGTTTTGGTGAGACAGAGCGAGGAGGAGGGAACGAAGATTCCTCTGTAGAGATCTAAAATAAAATAAATTTAAAATAATAATAATAAAAAAAAATTAGGAACATATTTTGCATTTTTCAATTTCACAGTGCAGTAATAATTTGAAAGCTCCTTTAAATAATGAACACATTATTTGGAACTAATCAATACAAATTTAGTCCTTCAACAGCTAAATACCATAACCTTTTATTTATATATTAAAAAAAAAAAAACACGAACAACACTCCGCCAAGATGAAAGCATCAAGCAAAAACAAAATTCAATTTTTAAAAATATAACTATTACATGAGATGACTTCTACAGGAAACGTAACAGAACATAGGTTTATCTTTTGATATTTAAAATGTAAAATACATTTTAAATTTTACTTTTTTTCCCCCCTAAGTTTTTGAATTTTAAAATTTTGCATGATAAAATGATTAAACCAATGTCCATCATGTCTAAAATGTCATGCTAAAAATGAAAACTAAGCAAAACAGATTTTACAAAATACAAACTTACTGCAATAAATAAAAAGGTGTAAATTTTGTGCTTTGTAATACACTTCTGTGATTGTTAAACCTGGCTGTGATCCTTATCCTTTGACCCAGCACTGACCTGGAACCGGACTTCCTGGCTGACCTTGTGAATACTCTCCTCACTACTGTGTGTCCCTGAGTGTTTCTTTTCGTTCTGAGAGCGTTGGTGGAGGTACTCGAGTCTCCGTGACCGGCTGAGCTGATTGGATAGCAGCACCTGTAACTGAGCACGCTCAATCGAGCCCAATAAGATCATCGACTCTGCAGGGAAATTTTTAAAGAATTATTATACAACAAACCATGAGTCAATTACACTGTTATAATCAAGTTTTATTTTTTAAAAAATTAATAAAATACATTTATCCAACTTTTTCATTTAAACGAAGTTATCGTAGCTAACCATAATGTAGACTTCTGGGATTTGAACAATGAAAAAAATAAATAAATATAATAAAATAATTTAAAAAACAGTCAGTTGTCTGGGGGATTCCAGTTTTGTTTGTGGTACGGAAAAACAGCAGCTGACGGTCGTACAAGACCACCTACTGCTAATTTGTCAAATATGACTGCCAATTTTATACAACATGATACTACTATTGAAAATCTTTTGCTCTTAAAAAAAAATCTTATGTTAAAGAAAAATTTTTTTATCATGACACACATGCGCGCACATGCGTGTATGCACGTGTATACCTGAAGACTCGACCAGCGCAAGCGTTTTGAGTCGCTCCGTCAGTAGGACATCATGCAGGTCTCTGTAAGTGCAGTTCAGTGTGACGAACCTCACGTCTCTCACCATGATGTCCTCCACACGAATGTTATATTTCCTTCACAAAAACACAGATTTTATACAGATTAGTAAAGAATAACCAACTTCAGGACATCCTGTCATAGGAAAATAATCAACAATGGGGCATGGGCGTCACCACCATTGAATGTGAAGGGGGCGTGTCCCCCTCACATTTCATAATTCTTCGTTTGGACCCCCCCACATTTAACATGAAATATTAGTTCACCCAGCGCCCTTTCTGTTGCTTCGTGAAAGAATCCATTCCACTTGATCAATAAGAGAATACACATACCACTGAAAATCCACTCCGGGTTTTCCGGGCGTTCCCTACAACAACTCACCGCGCACGAGTGAATCTCAGCGCGAGCAGAGACATTTTGGTGCAGCTGCTCGAAAGTGGAGGAGGTGACGTCATCCCCATTGCCACCTCACAATGTCTAGCTTTTGCTAAAACCTTATTCTTTTGTTATATGCCCTCAGAATTAACCCTAGGCCATGTTAAATTAATGTTCAACTAAACAATGAAATAAGTTTAGCCTAATGGGGTATTCTTGGTTGATGATGAATTGTTTGCAGTATTTGCTCCTCCCCAGACACAATGGACATAAAGAAATTCTTTACAAAGAAGCGGAAAGTCAGTCAAAATTTCCCCACAGAACAGGGTTTTTTTGTCCCAGTGGAAATGTTAGTGCAGTTAGCTGGCTAGTCAATGTTAGATGCATCAGCTAGCTTAATGTTAGCTATCATTTAATTCAAACCCAGTAGGCCTGCCTTACTGTAATGCCAAGAATGAGGTCATCTGCTCTGATATTTATTGATTCCCTGTTGTGATTTGAAGAACTTTTGTCTGGTTTTTGCCAGTTTTTTGGAAAGTAAGATGGGAAATCAGTGTATGGGGAAGGAATAGTAGAACGCAATGGAGAGAGATGGATATTGTTCCAGGTGGATTGTGAAGGAAAGGGGGATAAAAGTTATGAAGTGGTAGAAATTGTGGTGGCACCAATGCAAGAAGGAGTTATGTCTATAAATCTATTTGTTATACTAATCTGTAAATGTTACTGTCGTACCACCATTGCATGTAGGTTGACAAAACTGCACTTGTTCATTGCGTGAAGTTATTTTTTGTCACCGTTGCTTGACACAGTGTAATTTTGTGTTATGAAGACCGCATGATGCCATGTCATTTTTGTTGAGTATCACTAAATCGGAAAAAAGTAAAATGCACCCACTAAAGTCACTGTTGGTGGTGAACAAAATTGCACCTGTTCATTGTGTGAAGTTATTTTTTGTGTGTCACCGTTGCTTGGCACAGTGTGATTGTGTGTTATGAAGTTTGCATGATGCCATGTCATGCCTGTTAATTGTGTGAAATTATGAATATTCTTATTTTTAAACATACAGTTGAGTGTCACTATTGCTTGGCCCAGTGGCATGTTGTGTTACATCTAAAACTAAATAAAAAAGAAAACACAAAATAAAAAGTAAAATGCACCCATAAAGTCATTGTTGGTGATAAATTGTGTCACATTAATCTCATTATCTTAGGCAGAGCAGTGGGTTTAAAAACAGGCTGATGAATATATGGACTAGTTGAATGAGGACGTATTGTTGAGTCTCTAAAATAGTCATTGAATTAAGTGACTTTTGTAGATAAAATTATGTGTTTAACAACCTGTTAAAAATACACCAGAATGCAGGAAATGGCATCTAATTAATTAAAAATTTTCTGGAGGAGAGGACCCCCAGACACCCCTGCCAGTGTGTCCCCCCCACATTAAAAATACTTCTGACGCCCCTGCAATGGGGTGTAATGAAATGGAGTGACTTATCCTGAAGTGTTTTATCTCTCTTCTGCCACAGCCATTTACCAAAAATTACAATTATTTTATTTATTAAACATCACATCATATTTTATCAGTTTATAGTTGTAGTTAATGTTGGTGAAACAAGTTAGTTCCTGTTGTCACTTATATCATAGCGGATATAAACAGTTACCAGACTCTTTTTTTTTTTTTCTCTCCAAATTAAAAAGACAAAAAAATGCAGTTCGTCATCTTTCAAAGAAACCACAAAACAATCTCCTCTGTCCTGAAGATGTCAGAAAACTTAAAGCTACAGCTTTACCTCTGACTATTACAAAGCACCGACACTAGAGACTCCTTCTATAAAATGTTACACAAACATCTCCTTACAGAATTTTTTAAAATCCATTTTATTCTTTTGAGATAACCCCCCCCAAACAACCCATTAAGCTTATAATTTAATAATTAATTAAATTTAATTAATTAGTTATTCAATAAATGCTGAATTAAAAAAATACACCATACACACACGTACGTGTATATACAGGTGCTGGTCATATAATTAGAATATCATGAAAACGCTGATTTATTTCAGTAATTCCATTCAAAAAGTTAAACTTGTATGATGTATACATTCATTCCACACAGACTGATATATTTCAAGTGTTTATTTCTTTTAATTTTGATAACGGACAACTAATGAAAACCCCAAATTCAGTATCTCAGAAAATTAGAATATTGTGAAAAGGTTCAATATTGAAGACACCTGGTGCCACACTAATCAGC